>NC_140917.1:9178925-9301335 GCF_045865225.1 Trachurus japonicus | reverse complement strand
GGTCCGATATTATATAATAAATGCAAATGTTTGTGTTTAAAGGCTCATACAGTATAAAGGTAGATGTCCATTGTGTAGTGTGATTATAAAGCAGCTCTAGGTTCTATATTAATACTGTGAAAGTATCAAAGCTCAGTCCACAAGAGAAATTGCACACAGCCTGTATTCAGAAACTCAGATGTGATGTTTATTCTGATGATCAAATATAAAAGAAATACAGGAAAACAGGTAAAACATGGAACCTTTAAAAACCTTTACGGTATTTGCATGTTTTTTTAATCTGTTTTTCTTCATCTGACATTCCAGGAATGTTTCCATTGACACAGAACAGACAGTTTGATGGTTGTTGGTTTAAGCTAAGTTCATGTGGAACACATTCAGGTTTCTCATGTGTCTTTTTTATTTCCTACTAGTTGGTCTTTTCAGGAGACGGGTGTGAGATTGCATTTGAGGCCACACAGGCTCGACCACCTGGCTTATACGGCTGGCGGCTGGCGGCTGATACAGTTGTCGTACTCTGAAGAGCTCGCAGCCAGTCACACCGAGCACGGAGGAGGACGAGCGGGAGCGCACCAAATCCCTCCCTGCTCATGGTTCGTCTGTTTTCTAAGACTGTTTTCAAATTTTAGGTTTTTATTAGCCTGACAAGCCAGACTATATCATTAAAATGTCTAGTCTGGCAACGACCGGTAGACCTCGGCTCAATCCAGGGGGCGGGATGAAGGCTGTCTTTCAAACTGCCTCTGCACGCAATAGGGTAGTGCTACGACTAATCAGAGCAAAGAGCAGGATGACGTTAGCCTGACAAGCCAATTAAAATGTATGTCGTCATCGCGTTAAGCCCGCCCAACTACATGGTCATGCCTAGAGCACTGGAAAAGAGAGTAACGACACGCATTGGTCCAATGGAAGCGCCTCCTGATGGCGGAATATGGGTATTGCAAAAGCGCCCAAGAACTGACATCTCTGCATTGTTGGTGAATGAGCAAGTGCGGTATTTTCAATATTTTAAGGACATTTATAGATCACCCATGTTAATAGCATCATTGAGGATCCTTTACAGATAAATATTTAAAAAAAAAAAACACACACAAAAAAAAAGAAGTTGTCTACATTAATGTTTCAATCTACATTTTGTAATGAACAAATTATAAGTATAATTTGATATGACCAAGACACCAAAAAACAAAAACACGGCCGTTTTCGTCAATTTATAAGCAAGTGGGCAACACACATACATTGGAGTGAATGAGTTTTCTGGGCGCTTTTGCAATACCCATATCCTGCCACTCGGGGCGCAAAAAGCTTATCACGGGAGTCAATGGTGGTGTCCTTACTCTCTTGTCCAGTGCTCTACGCCCAACAACTCTCTAAACAGATAGAGCGCTGTGATTGGTGAACACAAACGGTGTTCGAGACTCAAAAAGTTCCTATGGCTCATTTCTAGACCCACCTACGGAGCAAATATATTTGCTGCCGCTAGGGTGCGTCTAGATTTCTAGGCTAGATTTTTATGCTTTTAAGACCTGAATTTATTGTTTTCTTTCTTTCTGTCTGTCCTCTTCAGTGCGGCCTCCATCTGTGGCCGACACAGATCTCAGTCCAGCCGAAGAGGAGGCTCAAACTCCGTCAGAGAACAAATCAGAGGACGAGTCCGGGGACGACCCTCCATCAGTCTGAAGGTCGTTTTAAAAGCTCCTTCCTCCTTCACCATGGGGACAATCACACAGTGGACAGCAACTGACTCGTGTAAACATGAGGGACGCCATAAACCTTCACTGAACGGAACGAGGCTGAACGCCGTTATCAGGGGAGTTTCCTGACCTTGGATCAGTCCAGATGATCGGCCGCAGTCTTATCACCGTCTCTCGTCAACAGACCATAAAGAGCCGAGCAGAAGCTCCGGATATAAAAAGAGCTCAATTAGTCCAAAGCACTGAGTAGGACGAGTCTGGCTGTTTGGTTGGTCTTTGGTTTTTACTGTGTTTACTTTACAACGCAGCAAGTGAACTAACCATCAGCTCGTCTGGAGATAACGACCCGACACAGACGTTTTTTGTTTTTTTTTACCTGTCAGAGGAGGAAACAAAAAAAAAAACCAAAGAGTTCAAAACCCTCAAGTCTTTTTTTTTTTTTTATTACATATTTTATCACCAACGAGACTGAATCAGACTGAAACAAATGAGTCTGCTTGTTTTTCTCACTTTTATTTTTAACAGGACGTCAGCGATGCTAACAGTGCTAACCTAACAGAGCTGATGATGTGTGATGTCGCCCTCAGCTTTCATAGGAATTTACACTCAGTTTTTTATCTTCAACATTATAAATCTGCTGCAAATCAGGGTTGTTGGTCTTTTTTTTTCATTCCTCCTGTCCATGTTTAGAAAATATTCCAGCTTCCCCCTGGGAATAAACATCAATGTCAAACAGAGTCATTTTTATTCAGACTTCAAGGGCAGCATTTCTATAAAAAAACAACAAAAAAACAGACAGACATGAATGAAAATGAGAAAGATTCGGATCAAGAGTCAAGAAAAGTTACAGATGTTGAAGAAGATCCAGTGTTTGTGTCCAGATGTGACCGGAAAACTCATATTTTGCTAAAAAAGAAAAAAAAAAAAGGTCCAATGAATGAAAATTGAGGGTGTATTTTATTTTGAAAGGCTCCGTTGTTGCTCCTCCTCCTTCCTGAGTGGGTGGAGAAGAAAGAGCAGCCGAGGTGTCGCCAATCAACCAATCAGATCATTTTCCCCCATTTGACATATTATTGATTCCAGATGTTGCTCTGCTATCACCTCTGCTGCTGCTGCTGTATCCTCACGATCACCGATCACACCGATTGATCGTGAGTCATGAACTGCTGCACTTACAGATGTTTTTATGTGTCAGTGTAAATATGAACTAACACTAGAGAGATCAGAGTCAAACACACAAACTCTGGGGTTTATACTGTATGATTATATTGATTATTGATTTATTATTGATCTTCACTTCACTTTCACGGTGACGGTTTTTTTTTTTTATTTTACTGGGAAAAATATTTTTATTTTAAAAAGTTTTTATTGTTCATGTTTGTGAGACGTCGCTCGTTTCTGTATCGTTTGTTTATATCAATAAAAACTGATTTACTGCTACGACTCCATCTCTCTCTGTCTCTCTCTCTCCCCTCCTCTCTTGCCCCCTCTCCTTTTTCTCCCCCCTCTTTCCCCTCCCTTTTTCTTTCACCCTCTCACTCCTTCCCCTCTCTCTCTCAACCTTCTCCCACTCTCCTCACCCCTCTCCTTCGCTCTCACACCCTGTTCTCTTCTCTGATCCTCCCCCTCTCACACCCCCTTATTCTCTCAACCCCTCTCTCTCTTTCCCTCCCCTCATTCTCTCTCCCTCTCTCCCCTCTCCTCTACTGCCTCCCACTCTCATCCTCTCTCCCTCTCTCTGTCTCTCCTCCCTTCAAAAACAAGTTGTTGAAACTCTCCTCTTTCATTTCTCTCACCCCAGAGATGAAATCAGGATAATATTCTCTCTCTCTCCATCTCTAGAAGAGTCTCCTCCTCCTCTTCTTCCTCTTGTTGTTTTTCAGCTCGTCCTCCTCTCTGGTCTCCGGCACCATGGACGTCTCTCTGGACGGTCTGGACGCTGCAGGTTTTCTCCAGATCTGGCAACATTTCGACGTTGACGGTGAGAACGATTCATTGTCTGACGTCAATGTGACACAGACTCCGTCTTAACATTTACCTTGAACTTATTATAGCCTATAACAACTCTGTTCATTATTGAGAGAATTAACATGTTCTGTTATTGCTGCTGTTATTTGAGTTAAACAAAGGTTCAGCTCAATGATTTTATGACATCGTGTGACATTAAATGAATCATTGAAACTTGAGAATTAAGATCCTCATTGTGTTTTTCGTAATGTTTTTCCAAACTAGAGCATTTATTAACACAATAAAGCAGTTTAAATTGGTAATAGTGTTAATTATTGTTTCAGTAATTCTGTTAATTTAGTTCCATTACAAATTAGATACATTAGATGCAAACTGATAATAATAGCTAATATAAATACATATCAGAATATTATATTATAGTATATTGGATCAACCATCTTGATTCTGTTTCCTTTATAATTTTATGTCATAATTTATTTAATACAAACATGAACAGTTAACTGAGGTTGTTGCTGTGACATCTGTTTGTTTGTGTGTGTTTTTTAGACAATGGTTACATCGATGGAAAACAGCTGGACGCCTTCTTTCAGCGCATGTTGGAAAAACGAGGGATGGAGGTAAAGAGAGAAAATACAATTCAAATCTCTTTCAATCTACCTGTTGATAAAGTGAAGGAGCCACAGGGGCGCTAGAGCCAGAAACGTTCAATTGTGACAGAAAATTACAGTTAAATATGGAAGGGACTGAATTGATGGTTTTCTTGAAGGTACAACAAATAACTGTTTGCACATTAAATATCTAAATTGTACTTTACCACTTCCATTAAATCCCAAATATTCCTATTGGTTCTGAAACCAGAGCATTTGTCAGTGTTAGATCTTGGTCATGACAGTTTAGTACTGAATATCTGGATTTTTCATTAATAGAGGAATTGGCTGAGTAAACATCTGCAGCTCCTCCAAGATGTCTTGTGTTCACCAGTGCACTTATCTTGATCAATTTACCCCTAAAGGCAGAAGATGACCTGTGCACTGTGTCCATGTTGGTTTTCCAGAGAGAGGAGATAACTGAGGACACAATCAGACGACTCAGAGAGAGATTCGACGCTGCGGCCGACAAACGTCTGCAGATCCAAGAGGTACGAGCACCTACTGCTTTAACAGAGGACGACACGTCAAGATCATGTCAGCAATAGGATTTAAACCAGCAGGTCAGAAACGGGAAGTGAGGTTGAAATAGGCAATGGTTCAGGTGTCGGTGTAGATCAACAGTTGTAACAATACGTAGGTGATTGCAAATTGTGAATTGTATCACATAAAAAAAGCAAAACCAACACAACTCCTCTTCCTCCAGTTGGCCGCCATGATGCTGCCGGAGGAAGAAAACTTCCTGCTTCTGTTTCGCAGAGAGACGCCGCTGAACAACAGCGTGGAGTTCATGAGGGTGAGGTCCAGAACGGGTTCTCAACATCAGGGAGGTTCCCAGAAAAAAGGGAGAATCATTTATTTTCGCCATACTATATCCATTCATAAGTAATACAAAGACAGAATTAATGATAGTTTAGCATGTGGGGTTAAAACACTTATGCTAATGTGATTTAAGTAAAGACTTTATCAGATTGGAACAAAATCTTATGGTGCATTTCAACCAAAAAGTACCTAGACCATTTAGTTTTGGGATCTTTTTAGTTCCAGGTATTTTTCTTCAGGAACCAAAAGTTTACCAAGGCCCATTGCTGACTGCATTTCCATGACCGCAGTCCAAAAGTCCAGGGAGGAGTATCCAAATCAGGCCAATCAGCCATATTCATAGCATCACCATTTTTGCTAAACGTCATCATTACGGGTGGGAAGTCTCAACGCCATCATACAACAACCATTGAGCTATTTAACGTTCCGGTGTTCACCACAACATCTGATATCGGCTAAAAATACAAGCTTCTTCCAGGCTTGAATAACGTGAATAGTATCTCGGGTGTGCATTGACTATCCACAGTTTTACTGCTTTCCTATCTTACATTATATTAGCAAGGTTGTCATATCAACATTGATGTTACCGTTACCGTTAGCAGTTGCAGCTAACGCCGGCTAACGTAATTCAAATCAGTTTAACTCAAGTGTTGTTTACCCACCCCGAGTGATGACGCAAGGAAAGATGGCGATGCTTTGAATGCGGTCAATGACAATGACCATGTTGTGGTTCTTGACTTTTTTTTTGAACTCGCTTTAGTTTTTGAAACTTCTCCTGGACATGTTTGGTGGGGTGGATAATGTTGAGCTCGTTCCACATTGTTGACATGTCGACATAGACCTTTCCATTGTAGGTTGCTGACTCCATCTTGAACCACAATGGAAAAACACTCCATATTGAGGTGAAAAACAATGTAGCAAGTACTGGAGCCATCGAAAATGTCCGGTACTGCAGACCACACAACCCTAAAGTTCCTGAACCTAGAGAGAGTACTACGACTTATTTAGTGGAAGGTCAATTACACAAGACCTTAATTCAGACTCTGGTTCTTGTGGTAGAAATGCACATAGTTCTTCAAAAGCTTCCTAGTTCTTTGGGAAAGTTCCTTCAGCAGAAATGAGGCTTTATTCTTGTCTGGTCTGGAGGATGTCTCCAACAGTTTGCTCTTCAGTACTGACCAAGCTGTTAAATACTCTTGGTCCTCAGATCTGTCAGTCTGTACAGATTCTGACAGTTGGATACTGAAGGACTTTTCTTTTAGCGCCTCCCTCAGGACAAACATTGTAATGGACGAAACAGGTTCGACTTCAGTTTTGAGATGTTTGATGTATTTTCAGTGATTTTGTTGTATCGTTTGCAGATCTGGAGAAACTACGACACAGACAGCAGCGGATACATCTCAGCTGTCGAGCTTAAGGTAACTAAAATTAAAACTTACACCAAACTATGTCAGTTTTTTATCTGTGTTGTGTCAGTTTCAGGTCCTTCTACGTTGAATTTCTGTCTTTTTGCCTCTAAGCAATTAACTTTTGATGATAATTGACGTGGTAAATCTTGTTATCCCTGTGTCTTGTTTGGTCCTTCAGGGCTTCCTTCAGGACCTGTTCCTCCAACACAGGAAGTCAGTCACTCTTGAGAAACTGGATGACTACACTGACACCATGGTAACAAGCAGAGTGGTGGTTGATCATCTGATTGGTCCATCACCGAATGATAAATACATTCTGACAAATTTTCCCTCTGTAGATGAAGATGTTTGACAAAAACAAAGATGGCAGACTGGATCTAAACGACCTGGCCATGTACTGACTAAAAACTTTATCTTGTAAAATTTTACATTACAAACTCAGGTTAATTTATGAGATTTTTCATCATAAAACAAAAATACAAAACCTCCTGGAACCTGTTGTACACACTGAAGCTGATCAATGAACCTCGCTAAATATTGCTAAAAAGAAAAAGAAAAAAAAACAAAATAACCCTGAATAAGTGTCTATAACCTGCTGTCATTTCATGCTTTTACTTTGAAATGTAAAATATTAAATGTCTTATTTAAATATAAATTCTATGTGTTTCTTGTTGTCATCAGAATTTTGGCCCTGAAAGAAAACTTCTTGCTGAAGTTTAAGATGGATGTAAGAAATAGAAATATTTCACAATAACAAGCACAGATCTGCCCCCAGTCATTAAACATCACTTTAAATGTTCTCATTAACATATTAATACTTTGTGCTCTTCCTAACATGTGTTGTTTAAATTATCTGATGTGTTCGGTGTCAGGCAGGAGGATAGGAAGAGAGACTTTGAGAAGATATTTGCTCACTATGATGTTGTAAGTGTGAATTCAGCTGCTTTTAATGAGGTGTTCCTCCAGTTTACTGAATTCAATACGTTTTGTTCTTGTTTTCTGATCATGTTATGGATAAAGTCCTTACTGTTGTGTGTGTGTGTGTGTGTGTGTAGAGTCAGACAGGTGAATTGGAGGGTCCGGAGGTGGATGGATTTGTCAAAGACATGATGGAGCTGGTGAAGGTGAAACACTTCCTCCTTTATCAATCTTCACATTAAAGGTCTTCATGCATTACATCAACAGCAACCTTAGTTTTAATGGCACTGGTTCTTTGTTTGAAATGAGGCTTGGGCAACAGCTGGAATATCACTTTCTTTAAGAGCAGGTATTGACCACTTATCTTTAAACCCTCCTGCAGCCCAGCATCAGTGGGACAGACCTGGACAAGTTCAGGAAAGCTCTGATGGGTCACTGCGACATCAACGGAGATGGAAAGATCCAGAAGAACGAGCTGGCTCTCTGTCTCGGCCTCAAACTCAGCTAACGAACCCAACATCCACTCATTCATGTCTTTCCTTCACCTCTACTCCTTATTTCCCTCTCTTCTGTCCTTCTTTACTCCCTTACTTTTTACTCCCTCCTTTCTTCTGTTTCCTCCCTGACTGGTTTCTTACTTCGATGTTAGTCATTACATTCCCACAATTTTCAATATTTTTCTCTATTAAACTTTATATGAAATATACAGGGTATCCGCGGGGTCTTAAAAAGTCTAAAATTTGAAAATCTAAATTTTAGGCCTTAAAATGTCTTAAATTTGTTGAATTATTGTGTTCAAGTCTTAAATAATTTTAGCCTCGCATTTGCCCCTAAAAAAAAATACATGTGTGAACTGGGAAAATCACAAAAAGAAAGAGCACAACCTGCGATTGGTCAAAAACTACAAATCCCACAATTCTCTGGGCTCAACAATAACAGTAGTTAGTGTAAGTAAGGGAGAGTGGAGCTGTCGGTGAAAAGAGGAAACAACGCCACGTCTGGTCCTGTTCTATGTTGTTCGTTCACACCGTCACCGTTTATTCGTTACGTCCGCGGTGTAAAAGGCCGTAACGCAAAGACGCGATTAGGCGCGAGACGCGATTAGGCGCGAGACGCGGTATACGCGACTTTTTTTTTTTGCGACGCAATACACGCGATTCTTTTGGGGCGACGGGACCATCGCGTCTTCGTCTATTTCATCGTGTTTGGTGGGAAGACCCACAAGGGGCTTCCCACCAAACACGAGGAACGCTTTTTTTTCGCTCGAGTTCTGACGCGCGACCAAACGCGAGATACGCGAGATAAGCGATTTAACGCTCGTTTTGACTCGTGACCATTTTGTCTAAATTCGCGTCTTCACGAGCCCGCCCATTTTCACAACAACAACAACATTTCTGCTCTCATCGACCATGGTTGAGGTCACAACGCTGCTGTAGCTGCTCTGGAAGTCCGAGACTCGTCTGAGGCCAATCGCCGCCGTCGTTTCTGGAGTTCCGGGCTGATGAGCTACAGAGACTTTAGAGTCAAAGAGGAGCAGTGCGTCGCTGTGTCGGACTGTTTGGATCTAATGAAGAAGCTGCACAGAGTCAGGTGAGCAGAAGCTGCCCCACCTCCCCCCCCCCCCACCGTGGAGCCGCTGCTGTCTCACAGCCACCACCGACCCCTAGAATAAAACAACACTAAGCCGTGGATGAAATGCCGACGGCCAAAACAGCCGCCACCAGGTCACTGACTGAAGAGTTTTAAAGTAGGCACATGAACGCAGCTCAGACCGGCCCGGTGCCTCAGCACGGTGTCCTCCCGTATTTTACCTGGGTCGCTACGGAGTTTGATATGAAAAAAAAAAAAAACCGCCAGGCGCACGTCGCGGTGGAACTGAGAACAGCTGAGTTTTCCGCTCCTACAGCTGAACATCTGATCTGTGGTGAAGACGTACAGAGACCTGCCACAGTGTCACGGTGCATTAATATAAACTTCAACCTCAGAGCTCTGTCCTCAGACTGTCCTGACTGTCCCTGAACACCACACAGAGACAACATGGAGCTTTATCATGATAATTAGTACATACTTAGTAACAAGCCTGTAAGTTCATTTCATCTCAGTCAGTGGGCCTTTGTGGTAAAAGAAAGTGAACAGGTTGATGGAAATAGGCAGGATTAGGAATGAATAACTGATGATTATCTAATTTATGGACAGTTTGAAACAGAACTTTGTTTCCTTATTTATAGTTTTTTTCTCACACATTTTATTTAATTTATTTGTTTGTTTCGGGCATGTCAAATTTAAATCATCATCATCACACTTCATCTTAGTTCAAGTAATACAATACACATGGCCGAAAGGGAAAGCGGGAGAAGCAAAATCTTATCTAGTCCCGCCCCCATTACCCACAGAATAAAATCTTTATCGTATTCTTTTCTTTTCTTTTGCTTTTTAGATTTTGACATAACATTCTTTTACTTATGACATTAAATTGATTTTAAAGATGAATGATCATATACTTCATTAAAAATCAATATATCCAGTAAACTGTGATCCAACTTTTTAAATTTTCTTGTTTTTCTTTCTTCTTTCTAGTGAAGTGAAGCTCAGCATGGCGTCGTTTCTGTCCGACCGCATCGTGGATGAGATCCTGGAGTCTCTGTCCAGGTCACAACACACTCTGGTGAGTCTCCTCTCCATCTGTCTGTCTGTATATCTCATCTTTTTATTCTGTCTTTCAATCCATTCATCCCTCCCTCCCTCCTTCCCTCTCCTCCAGTCCGACCACCTGACCAGGAAGGGTCAACCGCTGCTGCGTCCGGAGCCTCCGATGGAGGCGGAGGTCCTGGATGAGACGGTCCTCCAACCAGAGAACCAGGACCATGAGCAGAAACAAATCCAGGAGCGAGACCAGCAGCACGGACTAGAGGACATCTGCATGGTGGGAGAGTGATGAGTTTAAGGTATTTAGAGAAGACAGAAGTAAAAACAACAACATAAAACCTGTTGTTTTCTGTTTTCAGATGACTAAATCCAAGAGGAAGAGTATTCTGGTCCGGATGCTGCGTCCCGTCTCCGTGGCGTTTGGTGAGTGATGCAGAAAATCCTCTGAAATTAAACACAATCCCCTTTGTTGGTCTTTCAAGTACTTTGTCACTGCCCTTCATATTTCCTGGTCACATTATTATAATAATGAAAGTCAGCTCTGGATTGGAGCTCTAATTAAATTAGATAGAACGATAGGCAGATAGAACGATAGATAGAACGATAGATAGATAGATAGATAGATAGATAGATAGAACGATAGAACGATAGATAGATAGAACGATAGATAGATAGATAGATAGATAGATAGATAGATAGATAGATAGATAGATAGATAGATAGATAGATAGATAGATAGATAGATAGATAGATAGAACGATAGATAGATAGATAGATAGAACGATAGATAGATAGATAGAACGATAGATAGATAGATAGATAGATAGATAGATAGATAGATAGATAGATAGATAGATAGATAGGCTAAATACTGTGCTACATAATTTGAGTGCAATACAAATTTAATTAAAAATGATATAATACTAACTACTTTATGTCTCATATCTAAAGAGACATTGACAGTGTTTTTGTTCAGTAACATCTTCAGACAAAACTCCTTTTCTTATACATCAAAGCATCTGTTGTTTATTTAAAACTCAATTAGTAATATTATCTATGACTCTTCTTTCATGTCTTTGTAAATAAACACACACATTATCTCTTTTTATTCGACTGCTTAGTTAAAGAACATGTTACAAAATGACTTTCAGCTTGTTTGGAGTTTGACGTCTTTCTTTATTTCCAGTCAGTTAATTCCACTGAGAGGCGTCACTAACTAACTGTTCATCATGGTTTTGATTTCGTCTGTAACAGAGATGGAGTTCGACCTGGACAAAGCTCTGGAGGAGGTTCCCATCCACGTGGAGGACCCCCCTCCTCCTCCCCCTCCTCCCTCACAGTCATCGGACAGGATGTCGGTCTACCAGGGAGACCTCCCCCCTCCCCCGCCCGCCGCCGCCGCCGCTCCCCCACCGCACACAGACTCTGTGTGTCTGAGCGAGCTGCCGTCTGTGGAGCACGTGACGCTGGAGCATCGAACCAAACATCGACCCAAACCAAAGAAGAGGACGAAACCCAGTCGACCTCATGTAGGTGTCATCAGTCATAAGCATGTATTCACATTTTATAATAAGAGTTAATTAGAAGAGCTAATAAAAAGTGATTTATTTTTTAATAAAAAATAATGTTTTTCATATTCAACCCTTTAAAGATTGATTTTCTGTTTATCTTTTCCAAAACTCATTACTTGAAAATAGAAAAAAAAAAATCTTTGGCACTGATCTGTTAGTGAAATCTCAAGAATCAATCAATTGACCATTGATTAAAACATTATTGATGACCAAGGTGAAATAGTTCTTTTACTTATGTAAAAGTTAATACCTACAATGTAAGTCACTCTAATTTTTTGTGCTTTTATTTTCTTGCCACCATCGACCTCTCAGCGGGAAGCAGCCAGCAGCTCGGTGCCACAAGAGCCGGAGCAGAACAGCAACATGGGAAAACTGGACGAGGGTCTGGACGACTTTTTCTCCAAGAAAGTCACCAAACTCGGCTTCAAGTGAGATTTTCCAATGTTTTTGTTACTTTAAAGCAGAAGTAAACGGAATGTTTGTGTTAATATAAGTCTTAGATAGTTATATCTTCCGACGGCAATCACTTATATAGAGTGTTTGGTCTGAAACACGGGTCTGTCAGTCACTCTGCTCTGCTGTAAGCCGAGGAGAAAACTTTCCTTGTATCCTACAACCTTTATCCAATGAGGAGAGAGAACAGCATAGAGGGGCGGTCCTCTCTGTGTGTGCAGCCAAGGGATGTGCTGACAGGAAGTTAGCCAAAACGACCGGATCGCTTACTTCTGCTTTAAAGAACTACTTAAAGCAGATATCAGTGGAATGTTTTTGTTAATATAAGTCCTAAATAGTCCTATTTTCCGTCAGCAATCACTTACATGAAGTATTTCAGCCTAAACACGAGTCTCTCCGTCGCTCTGCTCTGCTGTAACCCGAGGAGAAAATTTTCCTTGTGGGATACAAGTGTTATCCAATGAGGGGAGAGAACGGCATGAAGGGCTGTGTGTGCAGCCAAGGGATGCGCGTGAATGTGGTGACGTAGCACGAGGACCAATTGATGCCTGACAAGGGCGGGGGCTGCTAACTCATGGTGCGTTCAAGGAAACTCGTACTTTGTGTTTTTCCTTCCTGTGAAGTCATACCAGTTCGATCTGGTACGAGTTCACGGGTCGGAAGTTACGAGTGGCCGTTATAGGGAACTTTCACAGACAACAGGACGGTAAAAACACGAGCTAAGCTACGGTTACCTGGAACGCTACCAAGTCGTAGTTGTGACTTGAAGCTGTAACTTACGGTTTCAAAAGCCTGCCTTGAACACAGCATTAGCCGAAACGGCCGTGCCGATGATATCTGCTTTAAAGTGTTGCTATGGCCACGTGGATAACGTTAGCATCAAATTCCCGTGTGTACTTTTCTAATTCAAATTTTTTTTTTATCTCCGTCAGACTTCCCTCCGTCAGAGGTCAACCGTCCAGCTCGCAGGAATCGGCGGATAAGAAACGCGAGTCCAGGAAGAGCGGTTTCTTCAACCTCATCAAATCCCGGACGTCGCGCTCGGAGAAGAGCCACGGAGCCGCCGCCATCACCCCACCTCAGCCCGCCTCCTCCATCACCCCCGCACCCGCTACGCCCGTCAGCCCCGTGACCGAGGAGGTGACGCCGACATCGACACCGACGCCGCCCGCGAAACCCGCCGCAGCCGTGTTCGAGTCCCATCAGGAGCTCCACAGGGCTCCGTCCTCGAACCACACGGACTCTGAGGTGGAGTCTGGTCCGACCGCCGCTGCTGCTGCTGCTGCAGAGGAGGAGAAGGAGAAGGAGAAGGAGGAGCAGCAGGAGAAGGAGGAGGTGGTGGAGAAGAAGGAGCATCCACACATACCCCGACATATTGGGGTTCCTGTGATGGGAATGGACCTGATGGCGGAGATGAGGGCGAGGATGGCTGTGAAGAAGGTGGGTGGAGTCGATAGATAATATATTAATAGAGCTTTAAAAAAGAAAGTATTAGAGGTTCTGCTTTTGAGTTTGAAGCAGAATAAACGAGGTGACATTTTCTCTCTGTCTCTGTTTTCAGTCTGAGTCGTTGACCGACAAGACGGACGGTGACAAAGGTGAGTTTATTCAACATCCTGTCACATGTGTTGGATTTACATTCACCACGCTATGAGATAATAACACAACGTTACAAGACAGAGTTGTTTTCCAGGTAAATTCATGCAAAACAACTGATGCACGTTCCCGTCGGGGGCAGTTTTTCAACAAGCAGTCTCTGCATTTACCTATAAATCAACTCGTAATAACGTTCTGTTATTATCTCATAGCGTGGTGACTGTGCAGGTCACAACTTGTCCACCAGAGCGTTTTGGAGTTGTTGGATTGTGTATTTGATGAGTTTGATGAGGGAAACCAAGAAATCCCATTAGCCTCCGTAGCGTAGCTCTGACCAGCTCGCCGCTCTACTCCGCCGTTCTAAAAATAGCTTGCACCGACAATTAAAGGTAACAAACCTACTGCTAAGACTATAGGGATTATGGCAATGGGGCAATTTGCCAAAATGTTGAACAATCCCTCTCAATTCATCACTGTATTGTGTTGTGTTGAAGACTTTGACCCCTAACGACTGGAGATATCTGCACTATTACTACACACAGTACTGACGCTCATTAATCAAACACAAAGTTAAATCAGACCTGTTGTCCCTGCAGATGCTGATGAGGCCAAACCAGAGCCAGTTCCCAGGTCCAAACCCCCCAGCGTCACCCCCAAACCACCTCCACCTCAGGCTGCCAAACCACAGGGGCTTCACACCGCTGGCCACACCAGTCCAACCAGTCCGACTAGTTCAACCAGTCCGACCAGTCCCAGGACCAGCAGCTCCTCCATTCATGGTAGGTGGACCAGGAGATCACATTGTTCTTTATTATCGCCTTAGATTTGTTCTCAGAGTCGATTCATTGGTTCTTTTATTGATGTGTGGTTCTCAGACGACTCTGCTGAGGCTCCGTCTGGCAGCTCCCCCTCTAAAGGACCACTTCCTGCTCCTCGCCTCAAGAGGGCGCCATCGGAGCAGGAGCGAGAGAGCACCAGCAGCAGCTCTGCAGGACCCCTGTCTCCTTCACTGGACGGTTGGTGGTGCACAACACAAATCACTTCATATTAGGCATTTTAGGGATTTGTTGCAGTATAAATAGTTATGTCACAATATTAAACAAAATAAAAAACCTAATTTCATAAGAATAAACTATAGAAAGGTTTTAAATATTAACTAAATTTGTATTGCAGGGTTCCTACACATTTGAAATTTCAAAATTCCAGACTTTTTCCAGACTTCCCAGTAAAAAAAAATCTAATAATTTTGTGACATTTGAGTAAATAGATGTGTATCATGTAAATAAATCATGCAATTAAACATTTGTTTCATTATTCTGAATTTGTATGCCATTATTTCACCAAATAATTTCCAGGAGATTGTAGCTAGGTACAACAGCAAAATAATTAACCCAAATTACGTCAGATAAGACCAAACCCAGATAAGTATTAAGATAAATACATTTCCATAGTACAATAGTTTCCATTTTCCATACTTTTCCATACCTGGAAATGTATGAAATCAAATTCCATACTTTGGATATTAGATATGTTAAATATGTATTTAATTCACTCCTGAATTGGAGTAACCCATAATAATGATGAATGGTCCTATAATGTAGTTCCTAGTTTAAACTTGTTATAACTGATCTTATTAGAGGGCATTCAGAAGATAAACAGTGATGTAAAATAATATTTACACTGATTATTTATTCTTTAATCCTCCCCTTAGAGATTAAACTTTAACTTAATTTGTAGCATAGTTTGTCGTTTTTGGATCAAAGTCTTGGCTTTGCATTTCTTCATTTTATTTTTGAGGACAACAGTTCTGTAATGTATTTGTTCTCTCTCTTTTCTGTTTGCATTAAATAAACTATTTTAAAATAATTCAGTTTTTTAAAATTCAGCATAGAATGAAAAGAGAGAGGAACAATACACTGAAAAATAGAAACCACTGAGACGACAGCCAGCAGTGGCTTCTGGGTAATATCCCCTCCTCCTATATGCTCTCTCTCTCTCAGTGATGAAGGTTTTCTGCCTGTGAGCCGCAGCATCGCTGACAGTGTAACACTGAGTTTAACAGGCGACAGCTTGTTTAATGAACGCTTTCAGAGCCGCGTTTGACGCCTCCACACACAGGACATCTGAAGCCAAGCACATGCATCCAGTCCCAGCCTGTACTTGACATGTCCAAGTGTCAGAGAGTGTGTGTGTGTGTGTGTGTGTGTGTGTGTGTGTGTGTGTGTGCTGTTTAACACTCGACTTGTGTAATTAACACTCACAGGAAGTCTGTGTTTTTCCTTAAAACAGCTTCTGTGTAATCAAAAAGTCGTCTGCTGTGATGCAGGAAGATGTTGTTTTTAAAAACAAAAAATCGCCCAACACAAAAGGCACATTTTGCACATCTGTGTTGGACATGAGACATAAATAATGAACATTAAAAAAAAAAAAACAGGATACAGGATTTATTTTTGTTTTCTGTCCATTCAGTAAGGAAGAGGAGAAATCCGTCTTTCTTTTATGATGTATTTTGTTGGGTTAAAGGTCCGATATTATATAAATAAATGCAAATGTTTGTATTAAAGCTCCATACAGTATAAAGGTCGATGTTTGTGTTAAAGCTCCATACAGTATAAAGGTAGATGTCCATGTGTAGTGTGATTATAAAGCAGCTCTAGGTTCTATATTAATACTGTGAAAGTATCAAAGCCTCAGTCCACAGAGAAATGCACACAGCCTGTATTCAGAAACTCAGAGTGATGTTTATTCTGATGGATCAAATAAAAAAAACAGGAAAACTGTAAAACATGGAACCTTTAAAACCTTTACGTATTTGCATGTTTTTTATCTGTTTTTCTTCATCTGAATTCCAGATGTTTCCAGTGACACAGAACAGACAGTTTGATGGTTGTTGGTTTAAGCTAAGTTCATGTGACACATCAGGTTTCTCATGTGTCTTTTTTATTTCCTACAGTTGACTTTTCTGGAGACGGTGGAGATGCATTTGAGGCACCAGGCTCGACACCTGGCGGCGGCGGCGGCGGCGGCGGCAGACAGTGGTCGTCTCTGAAGAGCTCAGCCAGTCCACCGACAGCCGAGGAGGACGAGCGGGAGCGCACCAAATCCCTCCCTGCTCATGGTTCGTCTGTTTTCTTAGACTGTTTTGAAATTTTAGGTTTTTACTAGCCTGACAAGCCAGACTATATCATTAAAATGTCTAGTCTGGCAACGACCGGTAGACCTCGGCTCAATCCAGGGGGCGGGATGAAGGCTGTCTTTCAAACTGCCTCTGCACGCAATAGGGTAGCGCTACGACCAATCAGAGCAAAGAGCAGGATGACATTAGCCTGACAAGCCAATTAAAATGTATGTCGTCATCACGTTAAGCCCGCCAACTAGAGCACTGGAAAAGAGAGTAACGACACGCATTGGTCCAATGGAAGCGCCTCCTGATGGCGGAATATGGGTATTGCAAAAGCGCTGAACTGAGATCTCTGCATTGTTGGTGAATGAGCAAGTGTGGCATTTTCAATAATTTAAGGACATTTATAGATCACCCACGTTAATAGCATCATCATGGATCCTTTACAGATAAATATTAACACATAGGCGAGTAAAAAAACAAAAACAAAAAAAAAAAACAGTGGTCTTTCAATCTACATTTTGTAATAAACAAATTATAAGTATAATTTGATATGACCAAGACACCAAAAAACAAAAACACGGCCGTTTTCGTCAATTTATAAGCAAGTGGGCAACACACATACATTGGAGTGAATGAGTTTTCTGGGCGCTTTTGCAATACCCATATCCTGCCACTCGGGGCGCAAAAAGCTTACCACGGGAGTCAATGGTGGTGTCTTTACTCTCTTTTCCAGTGCTCTACGCCCAACAACTCTCTAAACAGATAGAGCGCTGTGATTGGTGAACACAAACGGTGTTCGAGACTCAAAAAGTTCCTATGGCTCATTTCTAGACCCACCTACGGAGCAAATAGATTTGCTGCTGCTAGGGTGCGTCTAGATTTCTAGGCTAGGTTTTTATGCTTTTAATACCTAAATTTATTGTTTTCTTTCTTTCTGTCTGTCCTCTTCAGTGCGGCCTCCATCTGTAGCCGACACAGATCTCAGTCCAGCCGAAGAGGAGGCTCAAACTCCGTCAGAGAACAAATCAGAGGACGAGTCCGGGGACGACCCTCCATCAGTCTGAAGGTCGTTTTAAAAGCTCCTTCCTTCACCATGGGGACAATCACACAGTGGACAGTAACTGACTCGTGTAAACATGAGGGACGCCATAAACCTTTACTGAACGGAACGAGGCTGAACGCCGTTATCAGGGGAGTTTCCTGACCTTGGATCAGTCCAGATGATCGGCCGCAGTCTTATCACCGTCTCTCGTCAACAGACCATAAAGAGCCGAGCAGAAGCTCCGGATATAAAAAGAGCTCAATTAGTCCAAAGCACTGAGGAGGACGAGTCTGGCTGTTTGGTTGGTCTTTGGTTTTTACTGTGTTTACTTCACAACGCAGCAAGTGAACTAACCATCAGCTCGTCTGGAGATAACGACCTGGCACAGACGTTTTTTTGTTTTTTTTTACCTGTCAGAGGAGGAAACAAAAAAAAAAACCAAAGAGTTCAAAACCCTCAAGTCTTTTTTTTTTATTATTACATATTTTATCACCAACGAGACTGAATCAGACTGAAACAAATGAGTCTGCTTGTTTTTCTCACTTTTATTTTTAACAGGACGTCAGCGATGCTAACAGTGCTAACCTAACAGAGCTGATGATGTGTGATGTCGCCCTCAGCTTTCATAGGAATTTACACTCAGTTTTTTATCTTCAACATTATAAATCTGCTGCAAATCAGGGTTGTTGGTCTTTTTTTTTTTTCTTTTTTTTTTGTTTATTCAAATCATTCCTCCTGTCCATGTTTAAAAAATATTCCAGCTTCCACCTGGGAATAAACATCAATGTCAAACAGAGTCATTTTTATTCAGACTTCAAGGGCAGCATTTCTAAAAAACAAGAATGAATGAAAATGAGAAAGATTTGGATCAAGAGTCAAGAAAAGTTACAGATGTTGAAGAAGATCCAGTGTTTGTGTCCAGATGTGACCGGAAAACTCATATTTTGCTAAAAAAGAAAAAAAAAAAAAAGGTCCAATGAATGAAAATTGAGGGTGTATTTTATTTTGAAAGGCTCCGTTGTTGCTCCTCCTCCTTCCTGAGTGGGTGGAGAAGAAAGAGCAGCCGAGGTGTCGCCAATCAACCAATCAGATCATTTTCCCCCATTTGACATATTATTGATTCCAGATGTTGCTCTGCTATCACCTCTGCTGCTGCTGCTGTATCCTCACGATCACCGATCACACCGATTGATCGTGAGCCATGAACTGCTGCACTTACAGATGTTTTTATGTGTCAGTGTAAATATGAACTAACACTAGAGAGATCAGAGTCAAAACACACAAACTCTGGGGTTTATACTGTATGATTATTGATTATTGATTTATTATTGATCTTCACTTCACTTTCACGGTGACGGTTTTTTTATTTTTTTTATTTTACTGGGAAAAATATTTTTATTTTAAAAAGTTTTTATTGTTCATGTTTGTGAGACGTCGCTCGTTTCTGTATCGTTTGTTTATATCAATAAAAACTGATTTACTGCTACGACTCCATCTCTCTCTGTCTCTCTCTCTCCCCTCCTCTCTTGCCCCCTCTCCTTTTTCTCCCCCGTCTTTCCCCTCCCTTTTTCTTTCACCCTCTCACTCCTTCCCCTCTCTCTCTCAACCTTCTCCCACTCTCCTCACCCCTCTCCTTCGCTCTCACACCCTGTTCTCTTCTCTGATTCTCCCCCTCTCTCACCCCACCCCCTTATTCTCTCAACCCCTCTCTCTCTTTCCCTCCCCTCATTCTCTCTCCTTCTCTCCCCCCTCCTCTACTGCCTCCCACTCTCATCCTCTCTCCCTCTCTCTGTCTCTCCTCCCTTCAAAAACAAGTTGTTGAAACTCTCCTCTTTCATTTCTCTCACCCCAGAGATGAAATCGGGATAATATTCTCTCTCTCTCCATCTCTAGAAGAGTTTCCTCCTCCTCTTCTTCCTCTTGTTGTTTTTCAGCTCGTCCTCCTCTCTGGTTTCTATAGCACCATGGACGTCTCTCTGGACGGTCTGGACGCTGCAGGTTTTCTCCAGATCTGGCAACATTTCGACGTTGACGGTGAGAACGATTCATTGTCTGACGTCAATGTGACACCGACTCTGTCTTGACATTTACCTTGAACTTATTATAGCCTATAACAACTCTGTTCATTATTGAGAGAATTAACATGTTCTGTTATTGCTGCTGTTATTTGAGTTAAACAAAGGTTCAGCTCAATGATATTATGACATCGTGTGATGCATCATTGAAACTTGAGAATTAAGATTCTCATAGTGTTTTTCGTAATGTTTTTCCAAACTAGAGCATTTATTAACACAATAAAGCAGTTTAAATTGGTAATAGTGTTAATTATTGTTTCAGTAATTCTGTTTATTTAGTTCCATTACAAATTAGATACATTAGATGCAAACTGATAATAATAGCTAATATAAATACATATCAGAATATTATATTATAGTATATTGGATCAACCATCTTGATTCTGTTTCCTTTAAACCAGCAGGTCAGAAACAGGAAGTGAGGTTGAAATAGGCAATGGTTCAGGTGTCGGTGTAGATCAACAGTTGTAACAATACGTAGGTGATTGCAAATTGTGAATTGTATCACATAAAAAAAGCAAAACCAACACAACTCCTCTTCCTCCAGTTGGCCGCCATGATGCTGCCGGAGGAAGAAAACTTCCTGCTTCTGTTTCGCAGAGAGACGCCGCTGAACAACAGCGTGGAGTTCATGAGGGTGAGGTCCAGAACGGGTTCTCAACATCAGGGAGGTTCCCAGTAAAAAGGGAGAATCATTGATTTCCGCCATACTATATCCATTCATAAGTAATACAAAGACAGAATTAATGATAGTTTAGGATGTGGGGTTAAAACACTTATGCTAATGTGATTTAAGTAAAGACTTTATCAGATGGGGACAAAATCTTATGGTGCATTTCAACCAAAAAGTACCTAGACCATTTAGTTTTGGGATCTTTTTAGTTCCAGGTATTTTTCTTCAGGAACCAAAAGTTTACCAAGGCCCATTGCTGACTGCATTTCCATGACCGCAGTCCAAAAGTCCAGGGAGGAGTATCCAAATCAGGCCAATCAGCCATATTCATAGCATCACCATTTTTGCTAAACGTCATCATTACGGGTGGGAAGTCTCAACGCCATAACACAACAACCATTGAGCTATTTAACGTTCCGGTGTTAACGTGAATAGTATCTCGGGTGTGCGTTGACTATCCACAGTTTTACTGCTTTCCTATCTTACATTACATTAGCAAGGGTGTCATATCAACATTGATGTTACCGTTACCGTTAGCAGTTGCAGCTAACGACGGCTAACGTAATTCAAATCAGTTTAACTCAAATGTTGTTTACCCACGCCGAGTCATGACGCAAGGAAAGATGGCGATGCTTTGAATGCGGTCAATGACAATGACCATGTTGTGGTTCTTGACTTTTTTTTTGAACTCGCTTTAGTTTTTGAAACTTCTCCTGGACATGTTTGGTGGGGTGGATAATGATGAGCTCGTTCCACATTGTTGACATGTCGACATAGACCTTTCCATTGTAGGTTGCTGACTCCATCTTGAACCACAATGGAAAAACACTCTATATTCAGGTGAAAAACAATGTAGCAAGTACTGGAGCCATCGAAAATGTCCGGTACTGCAGACCACACAACCCTAAAGTTCCTGAACCTAGAGAGAGTACTACGACTTATTTAGTGGAAGGTCAATTACACAAGACCTTAATTCAGACTCTGGTTCTTGTGGTAGAAATGCACATAGTTCTTCAAAAGCTTCCTAGTTCTTTGGGAAAGTTCCTTCAGCAGAAATGAGGCTTTATTCTTGTCTGGTCTGGAGGATGTCTCCAACAGTTTGCTCTTCAGTACTGACCAAGTTGTTAAATACTCTTGGTCCTCAGATCTGTCAGTCTGTACAGATTCTGACAGTTGGATACTGAAGGACTTTTCTTTTAGCGCCTCCCTCAGGACAAACATTGTAATGGACGAAACAGGTTCGACTTCAGTTTTGAGATGTTTGATGTATTTTCAGTGATTTTGTTGTATCGTTTGCAGATCTGGAGAAACTACGACACAGACAGCAGCGGATACATCTCAGCTGTCGAGCTCAAGGTAACTAAAATTAAAACTTACACCAAACTATGTCAGTTTTTTATCTGTGTTGTGTCAGTTTCGGGTCCTTCTACGTTGAATTTCTGTCTTTTTGCCTCTAAGCAATTAACTTTTGATGATAATTGACGTGGTAAATCTTGTTATCCCTGTGTCTTGTTTGGTCCTTCAGGGCTTCCTTCAGGACCTGTTCCTCCAACACAGGAAGTCAGTCACTCTTGAGAAACTGGATGACTACACTGACACCATGGTAACAAGCAGAGTGGTGGTTGATCATCTGATTGGTCCATCACCGAATGATAAATACATTCTGACAAATTTTCCCTCTGTAGATGAAGATGTTTGACAAAAACAAAGATGGCAGACTGGATCTAAACGACCTGGCCAGGTACTGACTAAAACTTTATCTTGTAAAATTTTACATTACAAACTCAGGTTAATTTATGAGATTTTTCATCATAAAACAAAATACAAAACCTCCTGGAACCTGTTGTACACACTGAAGCTGATCAATGAACCTCGCTAAATATTGCTAAAAAGAAAAAGAAAAAAAAACAAAATAACCCTGAATAAGTGTCTATAACCTGCTGTCATTTCATGCTTTTACTTTGAAATGTAAAATATTAAATGTCTTATTTGAATATAAATTCTATATGTGTTTCTTGTTGTCATCAGAATTTTGGCCCTGAAAGAAAACTTCTTGCTGAAGTTTAAGATGGATGTAAGAAATAGAAATATTTCACAATAACAAGCACAGATCTGCCCCCAGTCATTAAACATCACTTTAAATGTTCCCATTAACATATTAATACTTTGTGCTCTTCTTAACATGTGTTGTTTAAATTATCTGATGTGTTCGGTGTCAGGCCTGCAGCCAGGAGGATAGGAAGAGAGACTTTGAGAAGATATTTGCTCACTATGATGTTGTAAGTGTGAATTCAGCTGCTTTTAATGAGGTGTTCCTCCAGTTTACTGAATTCAATACGTTTTGTTCTTGTTTTCTGATCATGTTATGGATAAAGTCCTTACTGTTGTGTGTGTGTGTGTGTGTGTGTGTGTGTAGAGTCAGACAGGTGAATTGGAGGGTCCGGAGGTGGATGGATTTGTCAAAGACATGATGGAGCTGGTGAAGGTGAAACACTTCCTCCTTTATCAATCTTCACATTAAAGGTCTTCATGCATTACATCAACAGCAACCTTAGTTTTAATGGCACTGGTTCTTTGTTTGAAATGAGGCTTGGGCTACAGCTGGAATATCACTTTCTTTAAGAGCAGGTATTGACCACTTATCTTTAAACCCTCCTGCAGCCCAGCATCAGTGGGACAGACCTGGACAAGTTCAGGAAAGCTCTGATGGGTCACTGCGACATCAACGGAGATGGAAAGATCCAGAAGAACGAGCTGGCTCTCTGTCTCGGCCTCAAACTCAGCTAACGAACCCAACATCCACTCATTCATGTCTTTCCTTCACCTCTACTCCTTATTTCCCTCTCTTCTGTCCTTCTTTACTCCCTTACTTTTTACTCCCTCCTTTCTTCTGTTTCCTCCCTGACTGGTTCTTACTTCGATGTTAGTCATTACATTCCCACAATTTTCAATATTTTTCTCTATTAAACTTTATATGAAATATACAGGGTATCCGCGGGTCTTAAAAAGTCTAAAATTTGAAAATCTAAATTTTAGGCCTTAAAATGTCTTAAATTTGTTGAATTATTGTGTTCAAGTCTTAAATAATTTTAGCCTCGCATTTGCCCCTAAAAAAAAATACATGTGTGAACTGGGAAAATCACAAAAAAGAAAGAGCACAACCTGCGATTGGTCAAAAACTACAAATCCCACAATTCTCTGGGCTCAACAATAACAGTAGTTAGTGTAAGTAAGGGAGAGTGGAGCTGTCGGTGAAAAGAGGAAACAACGCCACGTCTGGTCCTGTTCTATGTTGTTCGTTCACACCGTCACCGTTTATTCGTTACGTCCGCGGTGTAAAAGGCCGTAACGCAAAGACGCGATTAGGCGCGAGACGCGATTAGGCGCGAGACGCGGTATACGCGACTTTTTTTTTTTTGCGACGCAATACACGCGATTCTTTTGGGGCGACGGGACCATCGCGTCTTCGTCTATTTCATCGTGTTTGGTGGGAAGACCCACAAGGGGCTTCCCACCAAACACGAGGAACGCTTTTTTTTTCGCTCGAGTTCTGACGCGCGACCAAACGCGAGATACGCGAGATAAGCGAATTGACGCTCGTTTTGACTCGTGACCATTTTGTCTAAATTCGCGTCTCCACGAGCCCGCCCATTTTCACTACAACAACAACATTTCTGCTCTCATCGACCATGGTTGAGGTCACAACGCTGCTGTAGCTGCTCTGGAAGTCCGAGACTCGTCTGAGGCCAATCGCCGCCGTCGTTTCTGGAGTTCCGGGCTGATGAGCTACAGAGACTTTAGAGTCAAAGAGGAGCAGTGCGTCGCTGTGTCGGACTGTTTGGATTTAATGAAGAAGCTGCACAGAGTCAGGTGAGCAGAAGCTGCCCCCCCGCCCCCCCTCCCCTCACCGTGGAGCTGCTGCTGTCTCACAGCCACCACCGACCCCTAGAATAAAACACCACTAAGCCGTGGACGGTCGCTGCGTGGCTGAAATGCCGACGGCCAAAACAGCCGCCACCAGGTCCCTGACGGGGTCCGCCCGCAATTCAGACATCCCGCTATTCCGACATGTCTCTATTTACTTTATTTATTTATTTTTTTTTACAGCTGCGATACCCAGGCGCGTCTCTCTTTTTTTTTCTTTTCAGCATGCCTATCACTGGTTTGATGAGGGAGTGATGTTCTTAATCTCAACAACTCAACTATCAAGTCGCAAACAAAACTGACACACATGATAAAACAACCAGAACTATGCTGCAGTTTGTTTGTCAAGTTAACCTGTCACCTTCAGCACCACGGACAGCGAGGCGGATGAGCTGCGGAGCTGTGAGTGTCTGGGCTCTGGGCTCTGGGCTTAGGGCCTGGGGCCTCATTTATCAAAACTGTAAGTAAGCAGTGTAAAACTGCTGCTACTAAATGTTTTGCTTAGGCCTACGGCGAAAACACACCCAAAATATTTACACCTTTTTCAGATCTATCAAACTGTGCGTGCACAACTCCCCGCAATTTCTCTTTCATCAAACTGGATCCAAGAATGGTGCGCAACATATTCCGCCCCAGGAACGCCTAGACAACCATATATGGTCAGCACGTGCATATTAATTAGCCATGTGCGCACTGTGGAGCGGCTACAAAGTGACAACAAAGTGACAACGAAGACAACGGGCAGAGGGCAGGGGAAAGAAAGCCAGATACACGGAGGCATCTGACAATAAATCAGTCAGAAAAATGATCTTGCATTTTAATAAGCTACAATAAAAACGGTCTGAACGCAGCTCAGACCGGCCCGGTGCCTCAGCACTGTGTCCTCCCGTATTTTACCTGGGTCGCTACGGAGTTTGATATGAAAAAACAAACAAACAAACGCCAGGCGCACGTCGCGGTGGAACCGAGAACAGCTGAGT
Organism: Trachurus japonicus; assembly: GCF_045865225.1. Taxonomy (NCBI): domain Eukaryota; kingdom Metazoa; phylum Chordata; class Actinopteri; order Carangiformes; family Carangidae; genus Trachurus; species Trachurus japonicus. The sequence goes on along the minus strand of NC_140917.1, from coordinate 9,275,793 downwards.
TTTCCGCTCCTACAGCTGAACAGCTGATCTGTGGTGAAGACGTACAGAGACCTGCCACAGTGTCACGGTGCATTAATATAAACTTCAACCTCAGAGCTGTCTGTCCTCAGACTGTCCTGACTGTCCCTGAACACCACACAGAGACAACATGGAGCTGTGTGACAGGTTGAGTTTTATTTATCATGATAATTAATACATACTTAGTAACAAGCCTGTAAGTTCAACACATCAGTATGCTACTGTGATTTAACTAGCCTAGTTAAATAAAAAGATGTAGTTTAATACCATAATACTGTATATAGGGGTGACCAAAGGCCAATGTATTTACTTCATGTGTCAAATGTTGTGTTGGTCATAATACAGAACAGGTTGTGGCTGGTGTCTGTTGATTAAAGAAGTTGAAATATTTCCATGTTTGTCTATTCTGGGTCACATTAGAAGTCATCACATTTCAGGCCAAAGGTGAAGTGTTGGTGCTGTTCTCCAATGTAAAAATGCGTCACGTTTGACCCTTAACATTATTCAAGGCTTAAAGCCATCAGCCTGTTGGTTGCCAGTGAATTAAATAAATAATATGTTCCATAAACATTTTTAATTTCGCTCCCCAATTTCTTTTTGTGCCCCCAAATAGTTCACTTTAGGCGTGTTCCTTGGGAAAAATATTATGGTAGAGCCCACGCTACCGCAAATGCTCAATAAAATGCTCCCGACACTTCATTGTGCTTTATTGAATGTATTTTCAACTACAAACAAGCCTAACACGCAACTTATATATTGCAATCAATTTTTAATTTTGTGACTCCGCATTTCTTTTGTGTGTGTGTGTGTGTGTGTGTGTGTGTGTGTGTGTGTGTGTGTGTGTGTGTGTGTGTGTGTGTGTGTGTGTGTGAGTGTTCAGTAACATCTTCAGACAAAACTCCTTTTTTATACATCAAAGCATCTGTTGTTTATTTAAAACTCAATTAGTAATATTATCTATGACTCTTCTTTCATGTCTTTGTAAATAAACACACACATGATCTCTTTTTATTCGACTGCTTAGTTAAAGAACATGTTACAAAATGACTTTCAGCTTGTTTGGAGTTTGACGTCTTTCTTTATTTCCAGTCAGTTAATTCCACTGAGAGGCGTCACTAACTAACCGTTCATCATGGTTTTGATTCCGTCTGTAACAGAGATGGAGTTCGACCTGGACAAAGCTCTGGAGGAGGTTCCCATCCACGTGGAGGACCCCCCCCCTCCTCCACCTCCTCCCTCACAGTCATCGGACAGGATGTCGGTCTACCAGGGAGACCTCCCCCCTCCCCCGCCCGCCGCCGCCGCCGCTCCCCCACCGCACACAGACTCTGTGTGTCTGAGCGAGCTGCTGCCTGTGGAGCACGTGACGCTGGAGCATCGAACCAAACACCGACCCAAACCAAAGAAGAGGACGAAACCCAGTCGACCTCATGTAGGTGTCATCAGTCATAAGCATGTATTCACATTTTATAATAAGAGTTAAAGCTCCAGTTGGTAAGTTATTGATGACCAAGGTGAAATTGTTCTTTTACTTCTGTAAAAGTAAATACCTACAATGTAAGTCACTCTAATTTTTTGTGCTTTTATTTTCTTGCCACCATCGACCTCTCAGCGGGAAGCAGCCAGCAGCTCGGCGCCACAAGAGCCGGAGCAGAACAGCAACATGGGAAAACTGGACGAGGGTCTGGACGACTTTTTCTCCAAGAAAGTCACCAAACTCGGCTTCAAGTGAGATTTTCCAATGTTTTTGTTACTTTAAAGCAGAAGTAAACGGAATGTTTGTGTTAATATAAGTCTTAGATAGTTATATCTTCCGACAGCAATCACTTATATAGAGTGTTTGGTCTGAAACACGGGTCTGTCAGTCACTCTGCTCTGCTGTAAGCCGAGGAGAAAACTTTCCTTGTATCCTACAACCTTTATCCAATGAGGAGAGAGAACAGCATAGAGGGGCGGTCCTCTCTGTGTGTGCAGCCAAGGGATGTGCTGACAGGAAGTTAGCCAAAACGACCGGATCGCTTACTTCTGCTTTAAAGAACTACTTAAAGCAGATATCAGTGGAATGTTTTTGTTAATATAAGTCCTAAATAGTCCTATTTTCCGTCAGCAATCACTTACATGAAGTATTTCAGCCTAAACACGAGTCTCTCCGTCACTCTGCTCTGCTGTAACCCGAGGAGAAAATTTTCCTTGTGGGATACAAGTGTTATCCAATGAGGGGAGAGAACGGCATGAAGGGCTGTGTGTGCAGCCAAGGGATGCGCGTGAATGTGGTGACGTAGCACGAGGACCAATTGATGCCTGACAAGGGCGGGGGCTGCTAACTCATGGTGCGTTCAAGGAAACTCGTACTTTGTGTTTTTCCTTCCTGTGAAGTCATACCAGTTCGATCTGGTACGAGTTCACGGGTCGGAAGTTACGAGTGGCCGTTATAGGGAACTTTCACAGACAACAGGACGGTAAAAACACGAGCTACGGGTTACCTGGAACGCTACCAAGTCGTAGTTGTGACTTGAAGCTGTAACTTACGGTTTCAAAAGCCTGCCTTGAACACAGCATTAGCCGAAACGGCCGTGCCGATGATATCTGCTTTAAAGTGTTGCTATGGCCACGTGGATAACGTTAGCATCAAATTCCCGTGTGCACTTTTTTAATTCTAATATTTTTTATCTTCGTCAGACTTCCCTCCGTCAGAGGTCAACCGTCCAGCTCGCAGGATTCGGCGGATAAGAAACGCGAGTCCAGGAAGAGCGGTTTCTTCAACCTCATCAAATCCCGGACGTCGCGCTCAGAGAAGAGCCACGGAGCCGCCGCCATCACCCCACCTCAGCCCGCCTCCTCCATCACCCCCGCACCCGCTACGCCCGTCAGCCCCGTGACCGAGGAGGTGACGCCGACATCGACGCCGACGCCCCTACGGCCACCGACGCCGCCCGCGAAACCCGCCGCAGCCGTGTTCGAGTCCCATCAGGAGCTCCACAGGGCTCCGTCCTCGAACCACACGGACTCTGAGGTGGAGTCTGGTCCGACCGCTGCTGCCGCTGCTGCTGCTGCAGAGGAGGAGAAGGAGAAGGAGGAGCAGCAGCAGCAGCAGGAGGAGGTGGTGGAGAAGAAGGAGCATCCACACATACCCCGACATATTGGGGTTCCTGTGATGGGAATGGACCTGATGGCGGAGATGAGGGCGAGGATGGCTGTGAAGAAGGTGGGTGGAGTCGATAGATAATATATTAATAGAGCTTTAAAAAAAAAGTATTAGAGGTTCTGCTTTTGAGTTTGAAGCAGAATAAATACAGTCACAGTTTCTCTCTGTCTCTGTTTTCAGTCTGAGTCGTTGACCGACAAGACGGACGGTGACAAAGGTGAGTTTATTCAACATCCTGTCACATGTGTTGGATTTAACAGCCACAAGAAGGTTGAATGTTGCGGTTTCATTATCATCATTGCCATAATCCCTATAGTCGTAGCAGTAGGTTCGTTACCTTTAATTGTCGGTGCAAGCTATTTTTAGAACGGTGGAGCAGAGCCGCGAGCTGCTCAGAGCTACGCTACGGAGGCTCATGGGATTTCTTGGTTTCCCTCATCAAACTCATCAAATACACAATCCAACAACTCCAAAACGCTCTGGTGGACAAGTTGTGACCTGCACATTCACCACGCTATGAGATAATAACAGAATGTTATGAGACAGAGTTGTTTTCAAGGTAAATTCATGCAAAACCGCTGATACGTGTTGCCTTCAGGGGCAGTTTTTCAGCAAGCAGTCTCTGCATTTACCTCTAAAACGGCTCCGTCTCATAATGTTACGTTATTATCTCATAGCGTGGTGAATGTGCAGGTCACAACTTGTCCACCAGAGCGTTTTGGAGTTGTTGGGTTTGATAAGGGAAACCAAGAAATCCCATGAGCCTCCGTAGCGTAGCTCTGAGCAGCTCGCGGCTCTGCTCTGCCGTTCTAAAAATAGCACCGACAATTAAAGGTAACAAACCTACTGCTAAAACTAAAGGGATTATGGCAATGGGCCAATTTGCCAAAATGTTGAACAATCCCTTTAAATTCATCACTGTGTTGTTTTGCTGAAGACTTTGACCCTTCACTACTGGAGATATCTGCACTATTCTCTCAGTAATTGGTTCACACCCACAATAACGCTCATTAATCAAATACAAAGTTAAATCAGACCTGTTGTCCCTGCAGATGCTGATGAGGCCAAACCAGAGCCAGTTCCCAGGTCCAAACCCCCCAGCGTCACCCCCAAACCACCTCCACCTCAGGCCGCCAAACCACAGGGGCTTCACACCGCTGGCCACACCAGTCCAACCAGTCCAACCGGTCCAACCAGTCCGACTAGTTCAACCAGTCCGACCAGTCCCAGAACGAGCAGCTCCTCCATTCATGGTAGGTTGACCAGGAGATCACATTGTTTCCTATTATCGCCTTAGATTTGTTCTCAGAGTCGATTCATTGGTTCTTTTATTGATGTGTGGTTCTCAGACGACTCTGCTGAGGCTCCGTCTGGCAGCTCCCCCTCTAAAGGACCACTTCCTGCTCCTCGCCTCAAGAGGGCGCCATCGGAGCAGGAGCGAGAGAGCACCAGCAGCAGCTCTGCAGGACCCCTGTCTCCATCACTGGACGGTTGGTGGTGCACAACACAAATCACTTCATATTAGGCATTTTAGGGATTTGTTGCAGTATAAATAGTTATGTTACAATATTAAACAAAATAAAAAACCTAATTTCATAAGAATAAACTATAGAAAGGTTTTAAATATTAACTAAATTTGTATTGCAGGGTTCCTACACAATTGAAATTTCAAAATTCCAGACTTTTTCCAGACTTCCCAGTAAAAAAAAATCTAATAATTTTGTGACATTTGAGTAAATAGATGTGTATCATGTAAATACATCATGCAATTAAACATTTGTTTTCATTATTCTGAATTTGTATGCCATTATTTCACCAAATAATTTCCAGGAGATTGTAGCTAGGTACAACAGCAAAATAATTAACCCAAATTACGTCAGATAAGACCAAACCCAGATAAGTATTAAGATAAATACATTTCCATAGTACAATAGTTTCCATTTTCCATACTTTTCCATACCTGGAAATGTATGAAATCAAATTCCATACTTTGGATATTAGATATGTTAAATATGTATTTAATTCACTCCTGAATTGGAGTAACCCATAATAATGATGAATGGTCCTATAATGTAGTTCCTAGTTTAAACTTGTTATAACTGATCTTATTAGAGGGCATTCAGAAGATAAACAGTGATGTAAAATAATATTTACACTGATTATTTATTCTTTAATCCTCCCCTTAGAGATTAAACTTTAACTTAATTTGTAGCATAGTTTGTCGTTTTTGGATCAAAGTCTTGGCTTTGCATTTCTTCATTTTATTTTTGAGGACAACAGTTCTGTAATATATTTGTTCTCTCTCTTTTCTGTTTGCATTAAATAAACTATTTTAAAATAATTCAGTTTTTTAAAATTCAGCATAGAATGAAAAGAGAGAGGAACAATACACTGAAAAATAGAAACCACTGAGACGACAGGCAGCAGTGGCTTCTGGGTAATATCCCCTCCTCCTATATGCTCTCTCTCTCTCAGTGATGAAGGTTTTCTGCCTGTGAGCCGCAGCATCGCTGACAGTGTAACACTGAGTTTAACAGGCGACAGCTTGTTTAATGAACGCTTTCAGAGCCGCGTTTGACGCCTCCACACACAGGACATCTGAAGCCAAGCACATGCATCCAGTCCCAGCCTGTACTTGACATGTCCAAGTGTCAGAGAGTGTGTGTGTGTGTGTGTGTGTGTGTGTGTGTGTGTGTGTGTGTGTGTGTGCGGTTTAACACTCGACTTGTGTAATTAACACTCACAGGAAGTCTGTGTTTTTCCTTAAAACAGCTTCTGTGTAATCAAAAAGTCGTCTGCTGTGATGCAGGAAGATGTTGTTTTAAAAACAAAAAATCACCCAACACAAAAGGCACATTTTGCACATCTGTGTTGGACATGAGACATAAATAATGAACATTAAAAAAAAAAAATTTTAAAAACAGGATACAGGATTTATTTTTGTTTTCTGTCCATTCAGTAAGGAAGAGGAGAAATCTGTCTTTCTTTTAAGATGTATTTTGTTGGATTAAAGGTCCGATATTGTATAAATAAATGCAGTTTGTGTTAAAGCTCCATACAGTATAAAGGTAGATGCCCATATTAATACTGTGAAAGTATCAAAGCCTCAGTCCACAGAGAAATGCACACAGCCTGTATTCAGAAACTGAGCCTTAAAACCAGCCGTCAGGACTTCCTGTCACGTTGTGATGTGACAACAAAGCAGTGACCAAGCCCCGCCCACCTGGACCTACCATATAACACTTGATCCAGATGTGAAAACGACACTGAGATGGTTTTTGGTTCTTTAAACTACAGATATGTATTCTGATGGATCAAATAAAAAAAGAGGAAAACAGTAAAACATGGAACCTTTAAACCCTTTACGTAATATATTTACATGATTTTTTTTTCTGTTTTTTCTTCATCCCAGTTCCAGATGTTTCCAGTGACACAGAACAGAGAGTTTGATGGTTGTTGGTTTAAAGCAGATATCAGTGGCACGGCCGTTTCGGCTAATGCTGTGTTCAAGGCAGGCTTTTGAAACCGTAAGTTACAGCTTCAAGTCACAACTACGACTTGGTAGCGTTCCAGGTAACCCGTAGCTCGTGTTTTTACCGTCCTGGTGTCTGTGAAAGTTCCCTATAACGGCCACTCGTAACTTCCGACCCGTGAACTCGTACCAGATCGAACTGGTATGACTTCACAGGAAGGAAAAACACAAAGTACGAGTTTCCTTGAACGCACCATGAGTTAGCAGCCCCCGCCCTTGTCAGGCATCAATTGGTCCTCGTGCTACGTCACCACATTCACGCGCATCCCTTGGCTGCACACACAGCCCTTCATGCCGTTCTCTCCCCTCATTGGATAACACTTGTATCCCACAAGGAAAATTTTCTCCTCGGGTTACAGCAGAGCAGAGTGACGGAGAGACTCGTGTTTAGGCTGAAATACTTCATGTAAGTGATTGCTGACGGAAAATAGGACTATTTAGGACTTATATTAACAAAAACATTCCACTGATATCTGCTTTAAGCTAAGTTCATGTGACACATCAGGTTTCTCATGTGTCTTTTTTATTTCCTACAGTTGACTTTTCTGGAGACGGTGGAGATGCATTTGAGGCACCAGGTTCGACGTCTGGTGGCGGCGGCGGCGGCAGACAGTGGTCGTCTCTGAAGAGCTCAGCCAGTCCACCGACAGCCGAGGAGGACGAGCGGGAACGCACCAGGTCCCTCCCTGCTCATGGTTCGTCTGTTTTCTAAGACTGTTTTGAAATTTTAGGTTTTTACTAGCCTGACAAGCCAGACTATATCATTAAAATGTATAGTCTGGCAACGACCGGTAGACCTCGGCTCAATCCAGGGGGCGGGATGAAGGCTGTCTTTCAAACTGCCTCTGCACGCAATAGGGTAGCGCTACGACCAATCAGAGCAAAGAGCAGGATGACGTTAGCCTGACAAGCCAATTAAAATGTATGTCGTCATCGCGTTAAGCCCGCCCAACGACTCTCTAAACAGATAGAGCGCTGTGATTGGTGAACACAAACGGTGTTCGAGACTCAAAAAGTTCCTATGGCTCGTTTCTAGACCTACCTACGGAGCAAATAGATTTGCTGCCGCTAGGGTGCAGCTAGATTTCTAGGCTAGGTTTTTATGCTTTTAATACCTAAATTTTTTTTTTTTTTTTTTTGATCAAAATTTTATTTAATTCCTCAAAACATTAGGAAAGAAAACAAAAAACATAGTGAATAACACAGGGCACAAGGGAGTGTGATAGATAAACGATAAACAGTACTAACAAACAAGACCACAGTAAAATAAAAAAAAAATAAAACTAAAAAAGGGGAACAGAACCAGAGCAAAATTGTAAAAAGATGCTCTGATACCAGCAATAACAAATACTTCACAGACAAGACTCACATACACAAGAACAAAGACAACCACAGACAAACAAGACAAACAGGGCCTGTAGGGTTAGACAACCCTAGAATTTAGAGGAAGAGAGAGAGAGAAGAAAAAAAAAAGGGATAAATATTAAATAAATTAATAATAATAGTTATCATAGAAGCTATGACGCGTTAATTTTTCTGAATATGCTCGATGGCCTTAGACCAGGTCAGAAGAGACTCAGATTTTGCTCCATTGATTCTGGCAGTAGATCTTTCTAGTAAACAAATATCAAAAAATAAGTTAATCCAAAGTTTATTTAGAGAGATAGCGGGTTCAAACCAATTTTTAATAATAGATTTTTTAGTTGCAGTTGAGGCTGCCATTAAGATCCGCTTCTCCTGAAAAGAAACATACACATTGGGGTTATAACCCAGTAAATAAAGAGCAGGACAGGTAGGAAGAGATTTACCAATGATTTTGCTAACAATATTATTTACATATTTCCAAAAAGAATTAATCAGGGGACAGTGCCAAAACATATGGAGGTAATCCCCTTTCAACGAGTTGGAACAGTTGGGGCAAGCATCATTATCTATCAAATTCAATTTAAATCTGCGTTCAGGGGTAAAATAAAATTTGTGAATGAATTTGAAATGGATTAACTGATGGGCTAAATTCTTTGATGATGAAAATAAATTAAACCATATTGTATGCCAGTCACAGACCAGATCAAGAGATTGTAAAAATTGTTCCCAGCCATATAAAACAGGAAGGGGTTTCAAACCAGTTGAAACAAGTTTGGTATAGATTCGGGAAACTAGTTTGGAGTTTGAGGAGAGCAGTGCTATTATTGGATGAGAGCCGAGAAAGACATCCCAAGGAACCCCATAAGTTTTTAAGGCAGTGCGGAGTTGGAGGTAAAAAAACCATGAGGAACCTGGGATGGAAAAAGAATTTTTAAGGTCTTGAAAGGATCGGAGGCCTTGGTCATCAAAGATGTCACCTAATACCTTGATCCCCTGTTTAGACCACTCGTGACAGGTAAAGGGCATTGACCCGGTTAATAAAGCATTATTGTGCCAGATGGGAGAGGAAGAGTGAAATTTACACGCAATAGACAAGTGCTTTTCAATGCAGTACCAGATAGATAATGTGTTAGATACGATAGAACCCATATGTGATTTAGCAGTTTTAAGTTTAACAAACGAAAAAGGCAAGTCCTGGATTCTGATTGGATATGTCATAGCGTTTTCTATAGCTCGCCAGGGTACTTCTGAAGTGGGATCCAACCAGACTTTAAGAGCTCTAAGTTGAAAAGACCAAAAGTAATGTTTAAAGTTTGGTAGAGCAAGACCGCCAAGTACTTTGGGACGGGAAAGAGTAGAAAGACTTATCCTAGCTCGTTTCCCCTTCCAGATAAAGTTTCTACATAAAGACTCCAGGTCTTTAAAAAAGTTGGTTGGTGGAGGAAGAGGGAGCATGGAAAATAAAAAAGTAATTCTAGGCAGAATATTCATTTTTATAGTAGAGATACGGCCAAACAGGCCACAGTTCAGGGATGACCAGGTATCAAAATCTTTCTTTACTTTTTATTAAAGCAGAGTTAAAATTGTCTTTTATTATTTGAGAGATTGTTGGCCTTATAGTGATACCAAGATATGTAAAACCCTGAGGTTGTATGGATACTGGAAAATTTGACAGATTAAGATTTGTAGGTGTGAAGTGGAGGGGCATAAGGATGGACTTTGACCAATTGATTTTATAGCCGGAAAAGAAGCCAAACGTTTGGAAAAGGTTGAGAACGTTGGGTAAGGAGTTGGCGATGTCAGTTAGATACAAAAGAATGTCATCTGCATACAAAGAAATGTAATGAGATGTATTCATAATTTGGACAGGTGTGATGACATTGTTTTGTCTCAATGCAAGGGCTAATGGTTCCAGCGAGAGGGCAAATAGAGCAGGAGATAATGGGCAGCCCTGTCTGGTCCCTCTTGTCAAGAAGAAGTCACAAACACCAGGGTGACCAGTCTGGACACGTGCAGATGGGTCTGTGTATAGTGTTTGGACCATATGAATAAAATAGGGGCCGAAGCCAAAGCGTTTCAACACTGCCAATAAAAAACTCCACTCCACACGGTCAAAAGCCTTCTCCGCATCTAATGACAAAATTGCTGAAGGATGTTTCTCAGAAGCTGTATCTATTACATGTAATAAACGACGAATATTGTCTGAGGCCATCCGACCCTTCACAAAACCAGTTTGGTCAGGGTGGAGCAAAAAAGAAACAACAGAGTCTAACCTTCGTGATAAAACCTTGGCAAACAATTTGAAATCTGCATTCAAGATAGATAGGGGGCGGTAGCTAGCGCATTCGGCTGGGTCCTTACCTTTTTTCAACAGTAACGAGATGAGTGCATTCTTTTGGTCTCGGTGGAAAGAGCCAACATCTAAAGAGAAGTTAAACGAGTCAAAAACGATGGGGCCGATCAACTGCCACAAGGCTGAAAGTAATTCGGGGGGTATTCCATCTAAGCCTGGAGACTTTCCTTTTGGCATTGAGGCCAAGACATTTTCAATCTCTTTTTAAAGTAATCGGAGCTTCTAATAGAGAGAAATGTGAATCAGAGAGAGTAGGAAAATTTAAAGAGTCTAAAAAGGACTCCATTTCTTGGTGATCGTCTGGAGCTTCTGATGTATATAATCTAGAGTAATAACGTGTAAAAACATGATTAATATCAGAGGGAAGTGTGCACAATTCACCAGCGTCATTTTTAATACAATTAATAGAGGCTGTATGTTCTGATTGTTTTAATTTCAATGCCAGGAGCTTGCTTGGCCTTTCAGAATATTCATAGTATTTTTGTCTGGTTTTCAAATGCAGGAACTCAGCATGTGCAGTAGTAAGACACCTATGTTCCAGCCTAGCTGAAGTTAGAAGCCTTTGAGTGGCTTCTGTGAAGTTAATTTTCTGCTGGGCTTCAAGTAATGATATCTGTTTTTCAAGATTTTCGAGGGTCTCCCTGCGTTTTTTTGCTCAGGTGAGATGAGAAAGACGTACAGACCCCCCTAATATGACATTTAGTTACTTCCCAGAGTATATGTGGGTTGACCGAAGATTGTTTATTGAGATGGAGAAAGTCCTTTAGACTTTGGGTGATATAAATTAAAAAATCCTTATTTTGAAGAAGCGTGGTATTGAAACGCCATCTCTTACATCTGATAGGTTCTGAAAAATGTTTAAGAGAAAAACTAATCGGGGAATGGTCGGAAAGGAGCATAGGCAGTATAGTAACCTGGGCATCATATTTCAGAAGCTTTGGAGAAATGAAAAAGAAATCAATACGGGAATAAGAAGAGTGGCGAGCAGAAAAATAGGTGTAATCCTTAGTAGAAGGGTTTAACTGACGCCATGCATCAATGATGTTTAATTCTTTTAGGAAAGCTGTAATGTATGAAATTGCTGGTTTCCGAAAGGATGAGTCATGTTTGGTAGTATCCAATACCGGGTCAATTATCAAATTAAAATCTCCAGCCAGAATCAAAATGGAGTCAGAAAAATTCAACAGTGTTGACTTAATGCTGTTAAAGAAATTGGTATTGAGAGTATTTGGAGCGTAGATAGATGCTAAACAGAACTTAGAACCTTTTAAAGTAACAACTGCATAACAAAATCTACCATCATTGTCAGAGCCCACAGTCCTCAGAGTGAGCTCTAATCTCCTTCTGACCACAATCAAGGTACCTTTAGTTTTATTTGGAGCTGAAGAGGAAGAGAGTACTTTAAAATTTTTATTCTGAAATCTATTAACATCAGAGGATTTTAAATGAGTCTCCTGTATAAAGGCAATATCCACATTTTTTCGTTTTAAATAATCTAAACACTTGATCCTTTTTACTGGTGAGTTTAAGCCACGAGCATTCAGCGTCAAAAAATTAAAGGATGTCATCTTTGATAATGCCAAAAAGGGTTGCAATACTATGATAAGTAACACAGGCCATGTGTCTGAGTAGACAATACTGAAAAGGGAGAACGAGACATAAGACGACAACAATGATGACGACAACAACACCAGCAACAACAACATTAACAGCAACGACCACACTGATGGCAGCAACAAAACTAGATGCTGAGAAAATAACAAAAAAAAGGAGCCCATGTGCCCATGTGTATACCACTACATGACAAATAACATAGAGAACATAAAAGAGCCAGTATGCCAGGGGAGAAGCCAATAGCACCCCTGTAAAAGGACTGGCAAAAGGAAACATAGTGAGGGACCTCGGGTAACTGACACAAGGTGGGAAAGCTCGGTCCAAGCTCGCATTATATGCATAAGTGCTACCACAGAATAACCAAGGCAATAAGAAAAGATTTCCAGCAGCAATATTGCATTACACACACTTTAATCAGGATGATAGAATTTTAAAAAAAAAAAAGAAAAAAAAAAGGAAAATTCATTCATCATCAAAAACATCTATCATCCGTCTATTAGTGAAACAGAAAACCTCGAATAGGAGGGTCAACTAGCCAAATATAAAGTACTATACATACTCCATAAACATGATTTAAATAATAAAGATTACAGAAGGCTGACCATATTACCATTTTTAAATTTTAAAGTTCTTACCCCCAACCCCCCCACCCTCCCCATATTGAGAGAAGCACCGCTCTGTCTTGAGAGGAAGAAAGGAGAAAAAAAAAAAAAAAGGAGGGGGGCCTATGGTGGCTACTAAGAAGAGTAAGGGAAATTTACAGATATACTATCTATTCCCTACATATAAAAAAGAGGTAAAGAAAAGGAAAAAAAAAAAGAGGAAAGCAATAATAAGTAATTTAGAAAATAATTGTAAAGAAAAAAATAATAATAATAAAGGGGGAAGGGGTAGGGTAAATAAAATAAAAAATATAATACATCTCATTTTTTCTCCTTTTTAAGAAATGAGGAGGGGAGAGAGAGAGAGAGAGAGAGAGAGAGAGAGAGAGAGAGAGAGAGAGAGAGAGAGAGAGAGAGAGAGAGAGAGAGAGAGAGAGAGAGAGAGAGAGAGAGAGAAAGAGGGGGGGAGAAGGAAAGAGAGAATGTACGTGTGTGTGTGTGTGTGTGTGTGTGCGCGTGTGTGTGTGCGTGCGTGTGTGTGTGCGTGAGTGTGCGTATGTGCGTGTGCATTCTGTGCGGCAGAGATCCTGACAGGGAGTCAGGATGCGCTATTTAATTTTCTTCCAGAAACTTTTGCACATCCTCAGGTACGTCGAACATGTAGTCCTCATTCTTCAGAGTAATTTTAAGTCTGGCGGGGTACAGCAGGAAGTTTTTGATGCCCTTCTTGCGCAGTCCTTTCATGACCTCGGAGAAGGCCTGTCTGTGGTTAGAGGTGTAGGGGGAGTAATCCGCAAACAGGAGCAGCTTGTGACCCCCGTGAGAGAGCAAGGATCCTGCCTCTCGATATGCGTCCAGAATAGCCTTTCTGTCGGGATATCGGAGCAGCCTGAAGATCACAGGTCTGGGGCCGCCCCTGTCTTTAGCCGACTTGGAATAAACTCTGTGTGCACGTTCGATTTCCATGGGACCCCTCGAAGCCAGCTTCGGGAGCCAAATAGGGAGTTTGGACTGAATGAATCCAGGACAGTCATCTCCCTCCTCTCCCTCAGGTAGGAAGGCAAGCCTCAGGTTGGATCTGCGGTTGTAATCCTCCTGTGCCGCTAGTTGACCCTCCAGAGTTTTTATTTTTTTTTCATTTAAGTTGCTCTGTTCGCGCTGAGTGCGCACTTCTGTCTGGATAATGTCAGTTCTGTCTGATAACAACTTAAGAGAGCCAGAGAGAGTAATAAAGTCATTTTCCATCCGAAACACAGTGGTTTTGAGGCTGTTAATGTCTGATTGGATCTGAGTGACAGTCAGCTGCGTGATTCTCACATCGGAGCGAACTGAATTTATAGTTTCTTTTAAATCAGTGATCCCACTCCCTAGACCAATCAAGTGCTGCAATATTGTTGCGCTTTCTTCAGCGTTTTGCTTACCAGGGGCAGCATTCAGTGGATGAATGAGTCGGGTGAAGTTTGGCGTTTCAGCAACAGCTGTGTCGGACTCATGCGTCGCGCTGCCGGCATTGTCCTCCTCAGACAGTTTGTATTTTTTATCATCCTGGAATGATGTTGGAGAAGGTGTAGCGGGGTACATCTCGTCGTTATCTCTCTTAGTACTAGGCGTTCCAAACGGCATTTAGACAGAGATGAGTAACACCGTTAAGTAGTTAAATATAAGTTTCAAGCGAGCGAGCTATCCACTCAAGCAGCCATCCAGCTCAGTGACCCGGAAGTCCTATAATACCTAAATTTATCATTTTCTTTCTTTCTTTCTTTCTTTCTTTCTGTCTGTCCTCTTCAGTGCGGCCTCCATCTGTGGCCGACACAGATCTCAGTCCAGCCGAAGAGGAGGCTCAAACTCCGTCAGAGAACAAATCAGAGGACGAGTCCGGGGACGACCCTCCATCAGTCTGAAGGTCGTTTTAAAAGCTCCTTCCTTCACCATGGGGACAATCACACAGTGGACAGTAACTGACTCGTGTAAACATGAGGGACGCCATAAACCTTTACTGAACGGAACGAGGCTGAACGCCGTTATCAGGGGAGTTTCCTGACCTTGGATCAGTCCAGATTATCGGCCGCAGTCTTATCACCGTCTCTCGTCAACAGACCATAAAGAGCCGAGCAGAAGCTCCGGATATAAAAAGAGCTCAATTAGTCCAAAGCACTGAGGAGGACGAGTCTGGCTGTTTGGTTGGTCTTTGGTTTTTACTGTGTTTACTTCACAACGCAGCAAGTGAACTAACCATCAGCTCGTCTGGAGATAACGACCCGACACAGACGTTTTTTGTTTTTTTTTACCTGTCAGAGGAGGACACAAAAAAAAAAACCAAAGAGTTCAAAACCCTCAAGTCTTTTTTTTTTTTTATTACATATTTTATCACCAGCGAGACTGAATCAGACTGAAACAAATGAGTCTGCTTGTTTTTCTCACTTTTATTTTTAACAGGACGTCAGCGATGCTAACAGTGCTAACGATGCTAACCTAACAGAGCTGATGATGTGAGATGTCGCATTCAGCTTTCATAGGAATTTACACTCAGTTTTTTTTATCTTCAACATTATAAATCTGCTGCAAATCAGGGTTGTTGGTCTTTTTTTTTCATTCCTCCTGTCCATGTTTAGAAAATATTCCAGCTTCCACCTGGGAATAAACATCAATGTCAAACAGAGTCATTTTTATTCCGACTTCAAGGGCAGCATTTCTAAAAAAAACAACAACAAAAAAACTGACAGACATGAATGAAAATGAGAAAGATTCGGATCAAGAGCCAAGAAAAGTTACAGATGTTGAAGAAGATCCAGTGTTTGTGTCCAGATGTGACCGGAAAACTCATATTTTGCTAAAAAAGAAAAAAAAAAAAGGTCCAATGAATGAAAATTGAGGGTGTATTTTATTTTGAAAGGCTCCGTTGTTGCTCCTCCTCCTTCCTGAGTGGGCGGAGAAGAAAGAGCAGCCGAGGTGTCGCCAATCAACCAATCAGATCATTTTCCCCCATTTGACATATTGATTCCAGATGTTGCTCTGCTATCACCTCTGCTGCTGCTGCTGTATCCTCACGATCACCGATCACACCGATTGATCGTGAGTCATGAACTGCTGCACTTACAGATGTTTTTATGTGTCAGTGTAAATATGAACTAACACTAGAGAGATCAGAGTCAAACACACAAACTCTGGGGTTTATACTGTATGATTATTGATTATTGATTTATTATTGATCTTCACTTCACTTTCACGGTGACGGTTTTTTTATTTTTTTATTTTACTGGGAAAAATATTTTTATTTTAAAAAGTTTTTATTGTTTATGTTTGTGAGACGTCGCTCGTTTCTGTATCGTTTGTTTATATCAATAAAAACTGATTTACTGCTACGACTCCATCTCTCTCTGTCTCTCTCTCTCCCCTCCTCTCTTGCCCCCTCTCCTTTTTCTCCCCCCTCTTTCCCCTCCCTTTTTCTTTCACCCTCTCACTCCTTCCCCCTCTCTCTCAACCTTCTCCCACTCTCCTCACCCCTCTCCTTCGCTCTCACACCGTGTTCTCTTCTCTGATCCTCCCCCTCTCTCACCCCACCCCCTTATTCTCTCAACCCCTCTCTCTCTTACCCTCCCCTCATTCTCTCTCCCTCTCTCCCCCCTCCTCTACTGCCTCCCACTCTCATCCTCTCTCCCTCTCTCTCTGTCTCTCCTCCCTTCAAAAACAAGTTGTTGAAACTCTCCTCTTTCATTTCTCTCACCCCAGAGATGAAATCAGGATAATATTCTCTCTCTCTCCATCTCTAGAAGAGTCTCCTCCTCCTCTTCTTCCTCTTGTTGTTTTTCAGCTCGTCCTCCTCTCTGGTCTCCGGCACCATGGACGTCTCTCTGGACGGTCTGGACGCTGCAGGTTTTCTCCAGATCTGGCAACATTTCGACGTTGACGGTGAGAACGATTCATTGTCTGACGTCAATGTGACACCGACTCTGTCTTAACATTTACCTTGAACTTATTATAGCCTATAACAACTCTGTTCATTATTGAGAGAATTAACATGTTCTGTTATTGCTGCTGTTATTTGAGTTAAACAAAGGTTCAGCTCAATGATTTTATGACATCGTGTGACATTAAATGAATCTTGAGAATTAAGATTCTCATAGTAATAGTAAAGTCTTTCGTAATGTTTTTCCAAACCAGAGCATTTATTAACACAATAAAGCAGTTTAAATTGGTAATACTGTTAATTATTGTTTCAGTAATTCTGTTAATTTAGTTTCATTACAAATTAGATACATTAGATGCAAACTAATAATAATAGCTAATATAAATAAGTAAATATCAGAATATTATATTTACGTTAAATATATTGGATCGTTTGATGCTTAACCATCTTGATTCTGTTTCCTTTATAATTTTATGTCATAATTTATTTAATACAAACATGAACAGTTAACTGAGGTTGTTGCTGTGACATCTGTTTGTTTGTGTGTGTTTTTTAGACAATGGTTACATCGATGGAAAACAGCTGGACGCCTTCTTTCAGCGCATGTTGGAAAAACGAGGGATGGAGGTAAAGAGAGAAAATACAATTCAAATCTCTTTCAATCTACCTGTTGATAAAGTGAAGGAGCCACAGGGGGGCGCTAGAGCCAGAAACGTTCAATTGTGACAGAAAATTACAGTTAAATATGGAAGGGACTGAATTGATTGTTTTCTTGAAGGTACAACAAATAACTGTTGCACATTAAATATCTAAATTGTACTTTACCACTTCCATTAAATCCCAAATATTCCTATTGGTTCTGAAACCAGAGCATTTGTCAGTGTTAGATCTTGGTCATGACAGTTTAGTACTGAATATCTGGATTTTTCATTAATAGAGGAATTGGCTGAGTAAACATCTGCAGCTCCTCCAAGATGTCTTGTGTTCACCAGTGCACTTATCTTGATCAATTTACCCCTAAAGGCAGAAGATGACCTGTGCATTGTGTCCATGTTGGTTTTCCAGAGAGAGGAGATAACTGAGGACACAATCAGACGACTCAGAGAGAGATTCGACGCTGCGGCCGACAAACGTCTGCAGATCCAAGAGGTACGAGCACCTACTGCTTTAACAGAGGACGACACGTCAAGATCATGTCAGCAATAGGATTTAAACCAGCAGGTCAGAAACAGGAAGTGAGGTTGAAATAGGCAATGGTTCAGGTGTCGGTGTAGATCAACAGTTGTAACAATACGTAGGTGATTGCAAATTGTCAATTGTATCACATAAAGAAAGCAGAACCAACACAACTCCTCTTCCTCCAGTTGGCCGCCATGATGCTGCCGGAGGAAGAAAACTTCCTGCTTCTGTTTCGCAGAGAGACGCCACTGAACAACAGCGTGGAGTTCATGAGGGTGAGGTCCAGAACGGGTTCTCAACATCAGGGAGGTTCCCAGAAAAAAGGGAGAATCATTTATTTTCGCCATACTATATCCATTCATAAGTAATACAAAGACAGAATTAATGATAGTTTAGCATGTGGGGTTAAAACACTTATGCTAATGTGATTTAAGTAAAGACTTTATCAGATGGGGACAAAATCTTATGGTGCATTTCAACCAAAAAGTACCTAGACCATTTAGTTTTGGGATCTTTTTAGTTCCAAGTATTTTTCTTCAGGAACCAAAAGTTTACCAAGGCCCATTGCTGACTGCATTTCCATGACCGCAGTCCAAAAGTCCAGGGAGGAGTATCCAAATCAGGCCAATCAGCCATATTCATAGCATCACCATTTTTGCTAAACGTCATCATTACGGGTGGGAAGTCTCAACGCCATCACACAACAACCATTGAGCTATTTAACGTTCCGGTGTTCACCACAACATCTGATATCGGCTAAAAATACAAGCTTCTTCCAGGCTTGAATAACGTGAATAGTATCTCGGGTGTGCATTGACTATCCACAGTTTTACTGCTTTCCTATCTTACATTACATTAGCAAGGGTGTCATATCAACATTGATGTTACCGTTACCGTTAGCAGTTGCAGCTAACGACGGCTAACGTAATTCAAATCAGTTTAAAGCTGCCCTGTGGAGCTTTGCTCATTACGAGCCATCAGCCGTGTTTTTTTTCGAGTAGGCTACTGCAACAGTCAGTCAAATGTTGTTTACCCACGCCGAGTCATGACGCAAGGAAAGATGGCGATGCTTTGAATGCGGTCAATGACAATGACCATGTTGTGGTTCTTGACTTTTTTTTTGAACTCGCTTTAGTTTTTGAAACTTCTCCTGGACATGTTTGGTGGGGTGGATAATGTTGAGCTCGTTCCACATTGTTGACATGTCGACATAGACCTTTCCATTGTAGGTTGCTGACTCCATCTTGAACCGCAATGGAAAAACACTCCATATTGAGGTGAAAAACAATGTAGCAAGTACTGGAGCCATCGAAAATGTCCGGTACTGCAGACCACACAACCCTAAAGTTCCTGAACCTAGAGAGAGTACTACGACTTATTTAGTGGAAGGTCAATTACACAAGACCTTAATTAGTGTGACTGCTGAAGCAGTCACACTATTGTTCTTCTGTTTGGCCATTTTCTTCCGCCTTTTTACGGTCTTCTTCTAGTCCTTCATACTTTGTGCTATTTCAACAATTCATATATCAAAACGTGCAGCTTTTTTTGAACTTTATCGGCATTACTTTTCTCTTTTTAACTATTTATACTTTTTAAAATATTTAACTTTTTCACAAAAAATCTCACATTCATCAAAGTCTCAACCTCTCTTATTCACAACTCCACTGTAGTGTAGGGGTTAGGGTGGATGCTTGCCAACCCTAAGGTCACCGGTTCGATTCCAAGGGAAGAACTCTTGTTATGTTATGTTGAATTCTGCTCTCCTCCCCCGCCTTCAATTGGTTACAGGTGTTTGTTATCTCCTTGATTACTCATACCAGTTTGCAGCACATCATCACATTACAATGAATGACAACAGTTTTGAAAGCAGTGTGCTCTCTGTAGCCGAGTGGCAGAGTAAAGGTTTAGTGATCATATGGTCATGGGTTCGATTCTTGCCTCAGTCTTTTCACATCATTGCTTGACTTTTGATTCCAATTATTCAGCTGTCATTGGACAGTCTTTGATTCCTCATAGTATAAAGCTCATTGTAACTCAGGTTCTCTGTGGCCATATGGTTAGTGCTCAGCCTGAAATTCACAGACATTTTCATTCTAAGTCATTCAAGCTTGACTCTCAAGCTTTCTTGATGTGTGTGCACTGTGGCCTAGAGGCAGAGTGGAAGTCTAATGACCATGAGGATGTGGGTTCGATTCTGACCTTGGTCAAACATTTGTATGGTGATCACAGCTTGCACTATTTGCTAATTCTGCAACAGCGTTCAGTTGCTATCAGCAGTCACACCATTTCCATTCTTGGAAATGCTTTTTCTAGTTCAGACTCTGGTTCTTGTGGTAGAAATGCACATAGTTCTTCAAAAGCTTCCTAGTTCTTTGGGAAAGTTCCTTCAGCAGAAATGAGGCTTTATTCTTGTCTGGTCTGGACGATGTCTCCAACAGTTTGCTCTTCAGTACTGACCAAGCTGTTAAATACTCTTGGTCCTCAGATCTGTCAGTCTGTACAGATTCTGACAGTTGGATACTGAAGGACTTTTCTTTTAGCGCCTCCCTCAGGACAAACATTGTAATGGACGAAACAGGTTCGACTTCAGTTTTGAGATGTTTGATGTATTTTCAGTGATTTTGTTGTATCGTTTGCAGATCTGGAGAAACTACGACACAGACAGCAGCGGATACATCTCAGCTGTCGAGCTCAAGGTAACTAAAATTAAAACTTACACCAAACTATGTCAGTTTTTTATCTGTGTTGTGTCAATTCAGGTCCTTCTACGTTGAATTTCTGTCTTTTTGCCTCTAAGCAATTAACTTTTGATGATAATTGACGTGGTAAATCTTGTTATCCCTGTGTCTTGTTTGGTCCTTCAGGGCTTCCTTCAGGACCTGTTCCTCCAACACAGGAAGTCAGTCCCTCTTGAGAAACTGGATGACTACACTGACACCATGGTAACAAGCAAAATGGTGGTTGATCATCTGATTGGTCCATCACCGAATGATAAATACATTCTGACAAATTCTCCCTCTGTAGATGAAGATGTTTGACAAAAACAAAGATGGCAGACTGGATCTAAACGACCTGGCCAGGTACTGACTAAAACTTTATCTTGTAAAATTTGACATTACAAACTCAGGTTAATTTATGAGATTTTTCATCATAAAACAAAAATACAAAACCTCCTGGAACCTGTTGTACACACTGAAGCTGATCAATGAACCTCGCTAAATATTGCTAAAAAGAAAAAGAAAAAAAAACAAAATAACCCTGAATAAGTGTCTATAACCTGCTGTCATTTCATGCTTTTACTTTGAAATGTAAAATATTAAATGTCTTATTTAAATATAAATTCTATGTGTTTCTTGTTGTCATCAGAATTTTGGCCCTGAAAGAAAACTTCTTGCTGAAGTTTAAGATGGATGTAAGAAATAGAAATATTTCACAATAACAAGCACAGATCTGCCCCCAGTCATTAAACATCACTTTAAATGTTCTCATTAACATATTAATACTTTGTGCTCCTCTGAACATGTGTTGTTTTAATTTTCTGATGTGTTCGGTGTCAGGCCTGCAGCCAGGAGGATAGGAAGAGAGACTTTGAGAAGATATTTGCTCACTATGATGTTGTAAGTGTGAATTCAGCTGCTTTTAATGAGGTGTTCCTCCAGTTTACTGAATTCAATACGTTTTGTTCTTGTTTTCTGATCATGTTATGGATAAAGTCCTTACTGTTGTGTGTGTGTGTGTGTGTGTGTGTAGAGTCAGACAGGTGAATTGGAGGGTCCGGAGGTGGATGGATTTGTCAAAGACATGATGGAGCTGGTGAAGGTGAAACACTTCCTCCTTTATCAATTTTCACATTAAAGGTCTTCATGCATTACATCAACAGCAACCTTAGTTTTAATGGCACTGGTTCTTTGTTTGAAATGAGGCTTGGGCAACAGCTGGAATATAACTTTCTTTAAGAGCAGGTATTGACCACTTATCTTTAAACCCTCCTGCAGCCCAGCATCAGTGGGACAGACCTGGACAAGTTCAGGAAAGCTCTGATGGGTCACTGCGACATCAACGGAGATGGAAAGATCCAGAAGAACGAGCTGGCTCTCTGTCTCGGCCTCAAACTCAGCTAACGAACCCAACATCCACTCATTCATGTCTTTCCTTCACCTCTACTCCTTATTTCCCTCTCTTCTGTCCTTCTTTACTCCCTTACTTTTTACTCCCTCCTTTCTTCTGTTTCCTCCCTGACTGGTTCTTACTTCGATGTTAGTCATTACATTCCCACAATTTTCAATATTTTTCTCTATTAAAGTGCAGATAAAGTGTGTTACATATGAATCTATGCCACTGTGGTTTAATCATAGACTTGAGATGTAAAATGCTATCTAGCTGGTATCTTATGATGATGGTCTTTTGACTGCATGGCACGCTGCTTCTTTGTAATGTGGTGACACTGTGTTTGCATGACATTATTGTAAAATCACTAAAATGAATGATGGTCAGTAAAATGTGTTAAATCTTCATCAGCTCTGTTTTTCTTCTCTGTGCCAATTCAAAGAGTGGATTTAATGTTTTTGTTGTGTTTATGCTTGTTTCTCTATAAGACCAGACACAGGTGTAAATACTTTTTACTTGTCTTAGGCCAGTAGCTGATACTGTGAAATATCTTAAAAACAGAGGCTGTAAATCTAAAAGCTGTTTTTTACTTTGGAAAAATCATCATCTATTATGTAAAATACAGAAGTGTCAATTATCTACAACAAGCAAAACCACAATAGCATTGTCAGTTCAATGTCTCTTCTGTAGACAAAACCCCAACAACACCTCCGCATACAGCTTTGAGTAGCTTTAACCTGTGTCTGAATCGGGTAAAAACAAGCCCATAGGTCATTTTTGCAGCAGGTTATTATATTTTATTGGTGGGTGACATCTGGAGAAGGAGAAACAAGCATTGATATAGTTAAAGGATAGAAAAGTCTGCATAGGAGGAGGATGAACACAATACTTTTTTTCATGTGATGCTTAATGTGCTTTACAGAAACCATTATTCATTCATACCACGTTCACACTTAGTGATGGCAAGCTATGTTGCTAAGCTATGTTTATGCCAATGTGCGCCTAATGACCCCTCCGACCACCACCGAACATCCTCCATACACATTCGCATTCACACGGGGCGAGGTGGGTAAGGGGGCTTGCCAGAGAACCGCCAACCCTCCACTTAATTGCGACCCACTCTACCTCTTGGGCCACTGTCGCCCTCTGTTATATGTGCCTGTTCTGTCGGACATACAATACAAAACCGTGCGTGTGGCTCGAGAACAATGAAAGGGTCAATTATTAAGGTATTGAAAGGTTTGTAGGTGACCAGACGCAGCCGGGGATTCGAACCCAAGACCTTCTTGCTGTGATGCGACAATGCTAACCACTGCACCACCATGCCACCTGGACCCGTTCTTCTTCCTCCTCCTCTTCTGTGGGTGTTGGCATCACCTCCCTCCCAAACCTTGTGATTGGTTCAGTTGCTGCTGAGTGGTACTCATGTGAAAGGAAGCCAATCAACTGAAGTACAAACACCTGGTGAGGTTGTCAGAAAAGTCTCAAACCTGATTCCAATCATTTAATCAGTGTGAGCTGTGGCTGGAGGACTCAGGTACCAACACATAAAGAGGACCACGGTGTTGGCAGCAGTCACAAAGCTGCAACTACAGCTTCTGAGTTTGTTATGTGCTTGAGCAGCACAGGTTGTGCATGTTGTTTGGTTTCCGTGTTGAAAAATGGCTTCTGGATTCTGCATGAGGTTGGTTGATCTTTGCTCTGGGGTTGTATCCACTTTTTTGTACTTGGCTGGTTTGTAGTTGTTCACACATCACCATCTCTATTTTGCAGGGTCCTCTTGCTCTCATTATTGGCATTGGGGCAGCATGCACAGGGTAAGTATTTATTGGACACAAACTGCATGACCACTTCAGTAACATCTTTAGAAGACTGACCATTACAATGTTCTGTCATTTTAGGAGTGAGTTACAGAAGTGGAGGCTTCAGTGGTGTTAAACCTCACTTTGACCCAGCCATAGGCTTTCCAAGAAGCCACAACCCTGGTTATGAGAGCTCTGTGCAGTCTGGACGCTTTCTGGCTAGTTCTAGCTCAAGTTACCCTGATGGTGATTCTGATGTTGAATATCAAAGTGGTTCTTATGGTAGGCACGTAGATGGTTACAGTCCAGATGGAAGTGTTACTAGTTACAGTCCTTCAAAACCCAGAGAGAACCCACAGCAGCCACATCCCCGTGGTGTTCTTCAGACCAAAGCTGGCATGTGGGGTGAGGCTTCACCTCACAGTGGAAACCGATTTGAATCTGGCACTGCTTCAAGTAATGAGCTCAAGATGGATTTTGTTGGTCACTCTGAAACCAGGCCCCAGCAACCTGGGTACCCTGCTAAACCTCAGCTGAGGCCTCAGCAGCCCACCTACCCAACCAGGCCTCAGCCTCGTCCTGGCCCTCAGCAGCCCACCTACCCATCCAAGCCCCAGCCTCGTCCTGGCCCCCAGCAGCCCACCTACCCATCCAAACCCCTGCCTCGTCCCGGCCCCCAGCAGCCCACCTACCCATCCAAACCCCAGCCTCGTCCTGGCCCTCAGCAGCCCACCTACCCATCCAAGCCCCAGCCTCGTCCTGGCCCCCAGCAGCCCACCTACCCATCCAAACCCCAGCCTCGTCCTGGCCCCCAGCAGCCCACCTACCCATCCAAACCCCTGCCTCGTCCCGGCCCCCAGCAGCCCACCTACCCATCCAAACCCCAGCCTCGTCCGGGCCCCCAGCAGCCCACATGCCCATCCAAGCCCCAGCCTCGTCCTGGCCCCCAGCAGCCCACCTACCCATCCAAGCCTCAGCCTCGTCCTGGCCCCCAGCAGCCCACCTACCCGGTCAAGCCTCAGCCCCAGCCTCGTCCAGGCCCCCAGCAGCCCACCTACCCATCCAAACCCCAGCCTCGTCCCGGCCCCCAGCAGCCCACCTACCCATCCAAACCCCTGCCTCGTCCCGGCCCCCAGCAGCCCACCTACCCATCCAAACCCCTGCCTCGTCCCGGCCCCCAGCAGCCCACCTACCCATCCAAGCCTCTGCCTCGGTCCGGCCCCCAGCAGCCCACCTACCCAGCCCAACCACATTCCCATGGTGTTCTTCAGACCAAAGCTGGCATGTGGACTGATGCTTCACCTCACAGTGGAAACCGATTTGAATCTGGCACTGCTTCAAGTTTTGGGATTGAGATGGTTTCTGCTGGTCACTCTGAAACCAGGCCCCAGCAACCTGGCTACCCTGCTAAACCTCAGCTGAGGCCTCAGCAGCCCACCTACCCATCCAAGCCCCAGCCTCGTCCCGGCCCCCAGCAGCCCACCTACCCATCCAAGCCTCAGCCCCAGCCTCGTCCTGGCCCCCAGCAGCCCACCTACCCGTCCAAGCCCCAGCCTCGTCCAGGTCCCCAGCAGCCCACCTACCCGTCCAAGCCTCAGCCTCGTCCAGGTCCCCAGCAGCCCACCTACCCGTCCAAGCCTCAGCCTCGTCCTGGTCCCCAGCAGCCCACCTACCCATCCAAGCCACATCCCCATGGTGTTCTTCAGACCAAAGCTGGCATGTGGACTGATGCTTCACCTCACAGTGGAAACCGATTTGAATCTGGCATCGCTTCAAGTTTTGGGATTGAGATGGTTTCTGCTGGTCACTCTGAAACCAGGCCCCAGCAGCCCACCTACCCGGCCAAGCCCCAGCCTCGTCCTGGCCCCCAGCAGCCCACCTACCCAGCCAAGCCTCAGCCTCGTCCTGGCCCCCAGCAGCCCACCTACCCGGCCAAGCCTCAGCCTCGTCCCGGCCCCCAGCAGCCCACCTACCCATCCAAACCCCTGCCTCGTCCCGGCCCCCAGCAGCCCACCTACCCATCCAAGCCACATCCCCATGGTGTTCTTCAGACCAAAGCTGGCATGTGGACTGATGCTTCACCTCACAGTGGAAACCGATTTGAATCTGGCACTGCTTCAAGTTTTGGAATTGAGATGGTTTCTGCTGGTCACTCTGAAACCAGGCCCCAGCAACCTGGCTACCCTGCTAAACCTCAGCTGAGGCCCCAGCAGCCCACCTACCCATCCAAGCCTCAGCCTCGTCCCGGCCCCCAGCAGCCCACCTACCCATCCAAGCCACATCCCCATGGTGTTCTTCAGACCAAAGCTGTCATGTGGACTGATGCTTCACCTCACAGTGGAAACAGATTTCATTCTGGCATCGCTTCAAGTTTTGGGACTGAGATGGTTTCAGCAGAAACCAGGCCCCAGCAACCTGGCTACCCTGCTAAACCTCAGCTGAGGCCCCAGCAGCCCACCTACCCATCCAAGCCCCAGCCTCGTCCTGGTCCCCAGCAGCCCACCTACCCATCCAAGCCACATCCCCATGGTGTTCTTCAGACGAAAGCTGGCATGTGGACTGATGCTTCACCTCACAGTGGAAACCGATTTGAATCTGGCATCGCTTCAAGTTTTGGAATTGAGATGGTTTCTGCTGGTCACTCTGAAACCAGGCCCCAGCAACCTGGCTATCCTGCAAAACCTCACCTGAGGCCTCAGCAGCCCACCTACACATCCAAGCCCCAGCCTCGTCCTGGCCCCCAGCAGCCCACCTACCCATCCAAGCCTCAGCCCCAGCCTCGTCCTGGCCCCCAGCAGCCCACCTACCTGGCCAAGCCTCATCCTGGACCCCAGCAGCCCACCTACCCGGCCAAGCCTCAACCTCGTCCTGGACCCCAGCAGCCCACCAACCCATCCAAGCCTCAGCCTCGTCCTGGACCCCAGCAATCCGGCTATGATGTCACTCAGAGCAAAGCTGGAATGTGGGATTTTGCTCTTTCCCAAGAAGATGATCATGAGCAGACCACTCACTCTCGGGTTGGGCCACAATCTCCTTACTGGAATCTAGGCTAGGCTATTATCGGGGAAGTAAGTAGTACATTTTTGTCTTTTTTCAAAGGATGTTCATCTCTCTATAAAGATTTCTTTCAAATGACTTTTCTTTTCCATTCATTCTACACTTACTAATATTGTTTCTGTTCACAGGTGTCTGACCTTCGTGGCAGCATCTGTCCTGGCATTAACTTTGAAGAACTGCTGGCTATCGCTGTCTTATGAACTGTTTGTTTGAATGACCTGGATAATGATGGGGACAGAATATTAAAGCAATTTGTTCTTGAATTTTCTGAGGTTCTTCCTGGTTTTACTTTTGATACAATGCATTGATGTGTTGGTGGTTCAACTTCAAAGCACTTAGTACACAAAGACATGTTGTAAAATAATTCAAACTTGAATACCAAACCCATCCTGTTGGCTTTTAGCCAACACATGGGCTGCGTTCCAAAAACAGGTTGAGTTTCCCTCGCTCACTTGCCCTCAGCCCTTGCTATGACGTCACACGGAGGCCACTTGGAGAGTGGAGGGAAAGTGGGCGGGGGAGGAGTAGAAGAGGTAAACGGAACGCACCTGCCCTCGTTCACTAACAGCTGGAACAATCACTGGTCAACCACATGTCGTAGGTGGAACGCTGTACTGCTCTTGGGGGGGGGTTGGCCGGTTTACGGTGAAAATTCAATACTCTATAATATCAATATATACTACTCTTTCTCTCTGTCTGTCACTGATGATGAGCTCTGCTTCATCAGACCAATCCTGATTAAAATGCCTTATTAAACTACACATCAACTCAGGCACAGCAACTATGTGAATATGAACCGTCAGATTAAAAAGGCTCTTTAGACACGTTTTTTTTGTGACAAATAAGTTTGCCTATTGTATATCTCTACTAGCCTACCACTTGTAAATTGTTTGTTCTGACATGTCACTGCTAAACTAGTTTATTGAATTGAATATTTACTGACCCCTTTCATTTATTTTCTTCTTTGGTGGTAAACACACAACTGGTGCTTGAGGTTCATTATCGCCACCGCATGGATGTATTTTTCGTGCACCACTGCAATGCATTGTGGGTGATATACAGCTCTGGAGTGACCATCGATGTTGACTTGATCACTCAGCCCTCAAGGGTCGATCTCACCAAGTTCACTTCAGCTGTTTAGAGAAATGGAACAGCCCTTATGATGGCGGCGGGGATTCCCCCAAGGGCAAGTGCTGAGGGCAAGTGAGCGAGGGCGACTCAACCCACTTTTGGAACGCAGCCATGGTCTCACAATGACAATATGGAGGCTTTCAAACTTTCTGCCTTCATGTTGGGTCTGCTAGGTTCTCTCTCAAGGTCAAAGGTTCAGTGCCTACCACTCAATGTCACCATTTCATGGTTTTGCATGATGCTCAAATCGAGATTACAACCAACCACATGTGGAGTTGCTATGTGCATAAGGAGCCTGCAGAATGTGCTGAGATCCATGCAGTTTACATGGAAACAATGTTGCAACATTTTTACACTGCTACTTATAGTGGTTGGTGTAAATCAGAGGTGGTCAACTTTAGTTTTTAAGGCCACCTATCAAATCCAAAGCTCATACAGCCAGATCTCTTTAGTCTTCACTGGCTTCCAGTTTTCAGATTAAGTCCTTGGTTTCATGTACTGCCTTAGTACCAAGGCAGTCAATTGGCAATAACTTTGACACACCTCCTCTTTCTCTTTTTTCCTCTCCTCCTGCTTCTTTCTTCTCATCTATCTCTTCTCTTGCTCTTCTGCTGTTTCTTTCACTTCTTTGACCTACTCCTGTTTTTCCTCTCTTCCTGTCCTCCACCCCCCTTCTTATCCATTTCTTTGTCTCTTTCCTCCTCATCATCCTTCCTTCCTCTCGTCTTTCTCCTTTGTAGGTAAAAGGAAAGGTACTTTATTTGGCACATATACAGCTAGTACAGTGAAATTCTTTCTTTGCACTTACAGTAACAATGAGCACCAGGGACCAACTCCAGATCATGAACCAGTGCCTTTGGTCAGGGGCACTAACTGGAGGATTAATCTAGCCAACATGTTTTTAGTGGTGGGGGAAACCAGAGTACCCAGAGGAAAGCCACGTAGAGACAGGGAGAACATGCAAACTCCACACAGAAAGGACATGGGCGACTGGGGATTTGAACCCAGGACCTTCTTGCTGTGATGCGACAATGCTAACCACTGCACCACCATGCCACCTGGACCTGTTCTTCTTCCTCCTCTTCTGTGGGTGTTGGCATCACCTCCCTTCCAAACCATGTGATTGGTTCAGTTGCTGCTGAGTGGTACTCAAGTGAAAGGAAGCCAATCAACTGAAGTAGAAACACCTGGTCAGGTTGTCAGAAAAGTCTCAAACCTGATTCCAATCATTTAATCAGTGTGAGCTGTGGCTGGAGGACTCAGGTACCAACACATAAAGAGGACCACAGTGTTGGCAGCAGTCACAAGCTTTAGTTTTTAAGGCCACCTATCAAATCAAAAACTAACCCAGGACAAAGATCAAAGCTTATACAGAATGAGGTTGACAACTCCTTAGTTCCTGAAGTATTTGTCTCAGGTTCATGGCAGCCATCGTACCAGCAGATGTTACTTGGATACAGGGAGAAAATTATCTTATGCATCTTTGCATCTGGTCAGATTTCCTTCATTCATGCACTTGGAGAATCGAACAGTTTCCCTGCTGATGTCTGACTATTTCGGACACTTGTGTGATCTGTAATGAGCTTTATATTGAAACAAAAATCTGAACAAACAGAATTCATGATACCTTGACCTCAGATCTTGTGAATCATCTGTGTCCAGCTTTTTGTTTTCCTCCCACTCCCCTCTCTCTTTTCATTGCCCCCCTCCCCCACCACTTTTGCCCCTTTTCTCTGATTGCTGTTATTAGTTTGGTCTTCTCCTGTTCAGAGGGATAATAACACAGTGTGGACTGACTATCAGTGTGTGCGTGTTGTCGTTGTTGCCCCCTGTCATTAAGCAGTAAGTCTCTGTGTTTAAAATGACATAGTTCTGACTATTTGAAGCTTTGCCAGTTTCACCATCTGATCCCAGACATTCCTCCAAATCGGCCCTGCTGGCCTTGGCCTTGTTTGATGCAGCTCTCGAAAATTATTATACAATAAAGGCTCAGCTTTCTCTCATTCTTCTCCTTCTACTTGAATTGTTCTTTACATATTTTCAGATTTGTACCAGGATCCACGTTTGATCCAACATGCAACATACAACAAACTGTTTTTCTCCTGTCATTTTCTTGGTTCTTTGTTTTAATTAGTTATGGTCTAATATAAATTTCATTTTTATTGCCACTAAAATTTCTATGCAAATATTCCAAGTAGATTAGGTAATTAAATCAGGTATGGCCTACAAATACAAACAGAATCAAAAACATAATCCCATACAGTCAATGTGGTTTGGAAATGTTTTCCTGAAGGTACCACTGGAGGTGTACTGACTATACTTCACCACTAGGTGTTGTCCAACTCACAGATAAAGATAGAAACTGACAAATGAATTTAGTAGGCTACTGTACCTGGGGATCAGGATACAGCACCGGACCACATCTAAGGAGTCATTAAGGAATAAGACAAAAGTACTATATATTAACCATAATGAAAGGTGATCAGGTGAAATAAAAGAAAACATAATAAGGAGATTTGCGTCTCTTTTAACCCACAAAAAACTGAGGTTTCAGCATCTGTTCCACTGTTCATCTGCACATAATCTGGAAATACCAAAGATCTCTGCATGTTTATTAATGTAGCTTTTATAATTGAGCCCAGATTGTGTGAAATAACTTTACAATCTATCCACAGTTTAAAATGGAAACAGGCCCAAAGCTCTGAGAAAGTTTTACAGCTTTTGCACGTCTTAAAAAAGAAAAACACAGGAATTCATTCACTGTTCTCAGTTCAGGCAGTATCGTGTGATCACAGATTTCCACTCTAACATCTGTTGTTTATTTGCTGATGAGTAAAGTAACAGTGTGAACTTTCCTCTCCTCTAATCACCCAACATTTTCCCCCAATAGCTGTGAAACAGTCACTAGGTGGCGCTGTAGTGTTAACTATCTGACACAAACTCACAGTGAGGTAATGTAAGTGGAGTCATTTGACATAAAGTGATATTAGAAAAAAGATTCAATTTAACTCAATTTCAATGAAACATCAACTATGAAGATCACCAATTACCAATCAGGAAGTTTTCCATACATTATTTGAAGCCCTTTTATTTACTTATGGTCATAATTAGTCATCTTAAAGCAGAAGTAAGTGGAATGTTTGTGTTAATATAAGTCTTAAATAGTTATATCTTCCGACAGCAATCACTTATATAGAGTGTTTGGTCTGAAACACGGGTCTGTCAGTCACTCTGCTCTGCTGTAAGCCGAGGAGAAAACTTTCCTTGTATCCTACAACCTTTATCCAATGAGGAGAGAGAACGGAGAACCAAGAGATGTGCATGAATGTGGTGACGTAGGGACGAGGGCGGGGACTGCTAACTCCATCGGCTGACAGGAAGTTAGCCAAAACGACCGGATCGCTTACTTCTGCTTTAACTTGTCTGGATGACACATTTTTACATCATTTTTTTTTTCAGAATATTAGTTTTTTACCAATATTATTTTGTACTTTCAAATACTTTAAACTATTTTTTAAAATTCATATCATATTTATAATCTTTTTTCAAAAAATAAATGTACACTATTTAATTGAATCTTATTTAGAACCATATTTTTTATTGTATTCTATTCTATTTTGCATTCATATTTTTTATTTCATGTCATTTTTCATTATTATTTTTATTTTATTTTCATTTATTTTTATTTTCATATATTTTTGATCATATGTGACCTGTGTAGCCTAAGTGTTTTTCATTTCATTTTAAATGTTAGGTTTTTGTTTATATCGTATTTTTACATTATGTCTTAATCGTGTTTTAATTTAATTTAATTTTCCTCTGCACTGTCACTGCCAAGCCCTCTATCCTCTCCTCTTCTTCTCTCTCCATTAACAAAAAAAAAAAGTGCTTCCTCAGCTGAGGGCGGGGCCAGGCGGAGCCGCGTTCACGTCGCTCCAGGCGCGCTCCCGGGCCGTGTCTGTCTGCCTCAGTAGCAGCAGTTCGCCGCCGTGTGAAGTTGAGTGTCTCCGGCGCGGTGCTGCGGTTCTTTGCCGTCACTCTCCCCCAGCTCCAACATGCGTCTCCGCCTGCAGACATGGGATTTACCCGCTCTGAGAGGAAACTAACCACCGGCTCTGCTGCTGCTGCTGCTGCTGCTGCTGCTGCTTGTGTCCGCGTCCAGGGCTCCGTCAGCCGGGGAAACGGCGCAGCGATTTGACCAAACACCCACAGATTTTTTTTTTTTTTTTTTTAATTTGAATTTTTCTAACCTTTTAATTCATTTTCCTTCCGTTTCATTTATGGACAACAGACGCTCCGAGTGAGACTGTTGATCGTTTCTGCTCGCAGCCGAAGATGGAGACAGTGATGGAGAGGGAGTGCAGCGCGCTGGGGGGGCTTTTCCAGACTGTCATCGGCGACATGAAGGTAACACGAAGCCACAGTGATCATTGCATCTGATTGGTGATTAAAATCAATGTCATACACACACACACACACAACAACCGCATGAAATATTCACGGAGGGCAGCTGGCTGCAGCAGCACGCCCTGCTCTGTTATTGCTGCTGCTGCTCCTGTTGCACTGACCCAGGAACAGCCTCCAGCCTTTTATTAGAGATTTCCAGAGATGATCATTAATTTGCTAATTATGCAGGAGGGAGGTGGAGGTGGAGGTGGAGGTGGTGGGTGTGTTCATCTCGGCTTCTTCCTGGTAACCAAACACTCCCGTGACAGTGACGTGCACATCTGACAGGGTTTTAATCAGCAGAGTGAAGTAAATGACTAATTAATGAGTTAATGATAAATGATGGACTGATCAGGTCAGGATCTTCTTCTTCAGCTGCAGTGGAAGACGTCGCCTTCAAAATAAAAGCATGAACTTGTAGTCATCTTTAATCAATTAGTGACAAGAGCTCCAATGATTGATCGATTGGTTTAGTATGAAGGCAATAAACTGGCGATAACTTTGATCATTGACTTGAGTTTGGATGATGTCACATATTCTATCATTGTTGATCAATCAAGCTGATTCACTGATAATTAAATCAATTCTTATGTTAATTTATAAAAAAAAAAATAGCTGTTTTATTTCAAAGGCTTAAAGTTAATTAATTGCTAATTAAGAAGTGACTAGTGTCAGCTCTTCATAACATGCACTTAAACACTTATTGATTATCTAATTGGTAGTAGTGTGGATCAATGGTGTCAGTGTATTAGTCTGGATGGTGGTAACTTTTATGGGTCTACAAGGTGTGTTTTGTTGTTTCAGAGGCTGGCAGGTGTGTGTGTGTGTGTATGTCAGGGGAGGGGCACACACACACACACACACACACACACACACACATGAACACCTGTTTCTACGGTGACATAATAACAGACAGGTGTTTTCTCACAGGTCGGTTTGCCACACCCATTCCCTCCTCTTTTTCTTTTTTCCTCTCCTCCCGCTTCTTACTTCTCATCTATCTCTTCTGCTCTTCCGCTCTTTGACCTCCTCCTGCTTTTCCTCTCTTCCTGTCCTCCACCCCTCTTCTTATCCATTTCTTTGTCTCTTTCCTCCTCCACTTTCTCCATTTTTCCTTCTCTTACAATTCCCCTTCCTCTTCTTTCTCCTTTCTTCTTTCATTTCCTACTTGCCTCCTCCTTTTTTGCCTCTTTTCCCTCCTCCTTTGCCCTCTGCTCCTCCATTTCCTCTTCTTCCTCCTCCACTTTGTACTCCTTCGTTCTCTTGTTGGTGGATAACAGTAGAAACAGGTGGAGTTTGTTTTATAAATATTAATTCACACCTGTTGTTGTTGTTATTATTGTTGATCGTTGCTAACTGCTGTTAATAGAGTCTCTAAAGATGGCTGACGTGTCTCCACTTCCTCCCACTTTACTAACATGAAGCCAAATTTTCCTGAATACGAGTTCTGCCATCTTGAGTTGGCGACATCATTCAGTGAACAAGGTCCACACACATCTAGCTGTCAATCATGACATCACACTGAGACACACTAGTTGCGTTTCCATCCACCTTTTCTTATTCGCATTTTCAAAAATTGCGTATAAAAACTTGGATGGGAACGCCAGAAATTTGAAAAAAGGCAGTACATTCGCAAAGAAGTTTTTACGCTTACGATCGGCATGAAGAGCTGTGGTGTCGGCCATCTTTATTTACGCACAGACATTGACACTTACGTCCGAACTTCGAGTATTTGTACCTGAGCATTTTCAGAATATTACAGTTAACTACATTTACTTCGCAGCTTCAATAATTAGCCTCTTTTCAGGTTAAAATTGAACATTAATTCTTTCCAACCTTTGTCGCCTCTACAAAAATAAACCGAGTTCAATAGTTCTAGCAAAGAAAATTTTCCTGATTAAGCAAGGCACGGCATCTACATTTATTTAGCGCATTTCATATCAAGGCAGCTTAATGTGCTTTATATAAAGATAAAACATTTTAAAAGAACAGCATAAAAACAAACATTTTTTAAAAAGAATTAAAAAAATTGTAAACATTAAACATAAAGTTAAAAGCAAGAGCAAATAAGAATAAAAAAGACAGAAGTTTAAAGTTCTTAAAAGAGCTCAGCCATAAGCACATGAAAGAGAAATGTTTTTAAACTGGATTTAAAATGAAATCCAATTATTAAAATGTAATCCAAAATTAGATTACATTTCTAAAGTGGTTTAATTTCAATGTTTAAGCCCCAAAAAATGGAAAAGTCTCCTATGTTTTACCAAAAAACAAAGATTAGACAAACTGACACTAACCTATTAATGTTCTCATGACCTCTCAGATTGACCTGTTTGGAGGTTTGCAACCACCACTGACTGGACTAACATTTGTAACTTGCAGTCCTACATCAAGGCCAGTGTCAAACAACATAGACCAGACTTCAGAAGAAAAACCCAACAAAATTTATAGTAAACAATCTGGATCTACTGAGCACACTCATCCCAGGTTCCCGTCCAATCCCTCCACTAAATTTGGTGCTATCCAACTCAGCAGCTTTTGCAATAATCCACTGGAAACAGAACCAACCGAGGTAATAATCTCAGACTTTCACACATCTGATGATACTTCCGCTGCTTCTGATTTTCAATACAGGATTGTTTTTTGTCTTGTAGCCTACGTTTACTCTCTCGCCATGCCTCCGCCATGTTCTTTGTCTTTAATCAATAACTGGATGATGTAGATTAAATGAAACACATGCAGCTGATTCATACGTGTGACGTGTCGTGCAGACAGTCGGGCAGGTTTTCCTCCATCAGCTCAGACGTGTGTGGGTGGAGGAGAGATTTCACTGTGTCACTGTGGATCAGGCTACGGCCGGCTGTTGCTGCTGCTGCTGCTGCTGCTATAGTTGTCTCTTATATACAGTAGGCTACATGCACACGTCTGTGTCTGTGTTTGTGTAACTGGCCTTTATTCGGGCCTCCGGGCCTCACGTCGCATTAACAAATCAGCACAACGAGGAAATGTTGCAGCCGCCGGGTGAATGACGGCAGGTTGAAACCTTCTTTGTTGACGCTGTTCTCAGAGACGAGCTGTGAAAGAGTTGAACTTAAGAACCCAAAACATGAGTTTCCCTCAGAACGTGTAAGAACCTGCGAGGCGCCGCTGCTCGGTACTTGACTCGTTCTCTGTATTTTTCAGACGGGAACTTTATCGCATTATGGGCCAGCGGGTTTTGAAGGATGAGTGAACGAAGTGATTGCCAATAGATGAAGTGGTTCTGATATAGATATTGATTTTATGTCATGCGTCTGTCAGTATAAGATCTAAGATTGTTTGTTTTCTAGTTTCCTCAACTGTATTTATAATTTTTTGTGTGTTCTAGTCCTTTTTGGTGATGTTACAAGACATCTTGCTACTTGATCAAACTTGATGATCCATAATTGATCAATTATTTGATGATTGAGTTTGCATAAGGTACATGTTGAATCACTTTGTGATTTCTTTTACAAAGTCAAATCTGTTTTAAATTGACAATAGTCATAGATTCAACCATTTTCGTATATTCCTCTCAGTGGAGTCGAGCTGAAACGATTGATTGATTGATTGATTGATTGATTGATTGATTGATTGATTGATTGATTGATTGATTGATTGATTGCAAATATTTGTATTAGGGACTAATTTTAAGTTGGCAGATTTATTCATTTTCCTCTGACACTAAATTAACAGTTTGTGGGACGAATGAAACAGTTAAAGAAAAAACGTCAAGAAGGATTCTGGGAAATTGTGACACATTTTGTTGTTTTTGGACTGATTGATCATCTGTTTGGTTAATCAACTGAACACAGAAACCAGACAGTGTTTACCTAAAGAAAAAAATGAATACAAAGTGTTCTTTTGGCGTCAGAGCATGTGAGGCTTTTATTTTGAAAATCACACAAAAACGGTCCCAATTAAAACCGAGACTAAACGTGAGCTCAGTGTTTTACGTCCTTAATGAAGTAACCGTGTGAAGATCCCGTAGCTCGGGGGCTCGTGTTTGACATCATCATGACATCACAGCGCCACCCAGTGTTGCTGTTGTCTGTATCCACGCTGTGTGTTGCGTGTGTCTGGCTGTGTGCTGCTGCTGCTGCTCATCATCCAACAGCATCATTGTGCTGGTTCCACTGAAGCAGACACATTACTGTTGATCCGTTTAAGTGGAACCGATCTGCATGTTTTTCCCTGGAGGAGAAAACTGGCTCATCCTCTTTTTCTTTCGTGAGCTGCTTTACACCGAGCTTCACATCTGTCTGACGACGAGACACAGAACCGAAGCTGCTGTGGCGTCTTTACAGTGATTGAAGCTGCATCAAACTACTGTTGGTCCATAAAAGGGGCCCAAATAAAGCAGAATATCACCTTTTGTAAATGCAACGCTTATATTCCCGTCTCTTATTAGCTCCAGTTTGGTCTCTACCAACCTCTGTCCATCTGTGTTTGAAGAATTGTCACTTATAGGTCATAGTTTTGGTTCTTGGTTCAAATACTTAAATGAATGCAGGTTGTACATGCACACATGGCTTAGCAACGTGGATAACAGTAATATAATACTTTTTTTATGTGAAAATGTGCAGTTTGAGTGAGTTTTGTGAAGTCAAATAAAAGCAATTGTTGATTGATTGCATATGGTTGATGCAATGTTGGCTATATGAAACATTTTAGACTGGCTCTTTGCTTGGAGAAAGCACAAGACACATTCATTTATTATTTTCCTCTTGTAACAGTATAGTTGATACCTTATTTTTGTAGCTTAATTTATCGTATGCTTCTATTTTTGCTGATATTAAAGCAGAAGTAAGCGGAATGTTTGTGTTAATATAAGTCTTAAATAGTTATATCTTCCGACAGCAATCACTTATATAGAGTGTTTGGTCTGAAACACGGGTCTGTCAGTCACTCTGCTCTGCTGTAAGCCGAGGAGAAAACTTTCCTTGTATCCTACAACCTTTATCCAATGAGGAGAGAGAACGGCATAAAGGGGCGGTCCTCTCTGTGTGTGCAGCCAAGGGATGCGCGTGAATGTGGTGACGTAGGGACGAGGGCGGGGACTGCTAACTCCATCGGCTGACAGGAAGTTAGCCAAAACGACCGGATCGCTTACTTCTGCTTTAATATAAATGTGGGGTCGACCAGACTGACAGGACACATGCTGGTTAGATTCAGGGCCATAAATTACACCATATGATGCACTTGATTATATAGGAGATAGATAGATAGATAGATAGATAGATAGATAGATAGATAGATAGATAGATAGATAGATAGATAGATAGATAGATACACATTACATCCATTACAGAAATCTTTCAAGAGTTATTATTTATGTTTAATCTCTGACAAATTAAACTTTAAAATTTGTTATTGGTACTAAACAGCCATGTGTTTTGTGTGTGTGTGTGTGTGTGTGTGTGTGTGTGTGTGTGTGTGGCGAGTCTGGTGACATCATTGTGGGTCTTCACAACTTCAAAGAGCTTCCTGAGGGTTAATATTTGGCTTTAAGGTCGAGGTTATGAGATGTTAGGAGATGCATTATGTCAACGAGTGTCTCAACAGCTGAGGCGAGACAAGAACCTGTGTGTGTCTGTGTGCGTCTCTCTGTGTGTGTGTGTGTGATTTAAAGTGGTGTATTAGCATTGAGATCGCCATGGAAACATCACGGACAGAGCTGCTGCAGCAGGCGGTGGTGTCCCGGCCAAATGGGTCACACTCCGCTCTGTTTTTGTTTTGTGTTTCTCCCGTCTCTTTTATTCATTATCTGACGTCAGCCGAAGCTCTGGCGACGTTATAGTGAGGTTTCTTATCGATCTGAGTGATTCAGCTCATTTACTCTGAGCCAGATGTGAAGAGGTGTGTGTGAATGTGTGTGTGAATGGGTGAATGTGATGTACTGTAAAGCGCTTTGGGTATCGTTCAGGTATAGTAAAAGCGCTATATAAATACAGACCATTTACCATTTACCATTTAGGTCTTTTACTAACTGCTAAAAGGAGAATTTAAAATAACATGCAACAATTTGATCGACTATAGTCTTTACAGTTCAACCACAACAACCATGATTTCACCAGTTTGTGGCTCAGGAGGTAAAGTGGGTCATTTACTAACTAAACCAGGTTTGATCCCTGGCTCCTCCTCCTCTGATGTGTTCAAGTGTCCTTGGACAAGACACTGAACCATTCTGATGAGTGAGTGTGGGTGTTGATGTGATGTGATGTATAGGACCAGAGCAGCTCTATATACAGTGAGTGCAGTCCATCAATCATTTACCTCAGGAAATATACTGCATAAATATGTAAACAAATTCATGAGGAGATCTGTATGGACAATGTAAGATTTCAGGCTGCACTTGTAAATAAGAGTTTGTTCTTAATTGCTTGCTTGGGTACATAAAGGGTAAATAAGAAAAATAAAAAAGATTCTGTGTGTGTATATGGTTAAATATAAAATGTATTTCATCTTGTATGATACATTTAGGATAGATTCAAGTCAATCATTTAGTTACGTAAACATAGACTCTAAGGGCAGAGGATGTTGTTATAAGGCTATGTAAAGCCCTTTGAAAATAGGCTATACAAATAAAACTGCCTTGCCTTGCCTCTACATCATCAGTCTTGTCTGTTGTTAATTATATTTCAATTAAATATGATGTTTATATTTCTTTTGAAAGGGATTAAATAGATTGGTTTGCTCTCTAAGGTGGTTAGCTTATAGCCACCATAACTCTATTCAAAGGTGACAAAATGCTGTCGTGTCATATGTGGGATTAGTGGGAGTGGTGTCTCCTCCAAGAAATAGTCCAGCATGTGAAATCCTGTCAAATCACAATCTGAACAAAGGAGATTTATATATTGTGAGCTGTTTTTATGTAAAAAGGCTGATTTCCCAAATTGTTGAACAGATTTATGTGCTGGTTCCTGTGTAGCTGAACCCTCCCTCCAGTTTCCCCTTCGTCCACACCTGCCTCATATTTCTGGTGGTGATGCACAAATACATCCATCTTTAGTGGCCTGAAGCTTCTTCTTTTTTTTGTCATTATCTTGAAATCACAGTCCTGCTGGAGTGTGAGGAATCAGATCTGTGTCTCTATCTCATCAGATCAGTGATAAGGAGGAAACAAACAGGGATTTCTCTCTGTAAATCCTGTGCAGTCGTTCACAGAGCCAAACAAACAGAGCGGTGCATTCCTGAAGGACCAGCAGGCTGCTGCTGCTGCTGCTGCTGCTGCTGCCTCCGGTTGTTGCCACGGTGACAATTTATGTCCTCAGTGACTGATAGATGCAGTGGCCCTGCCCTCGCCTCAGAGTGTGTGTGTGTATGTGTCCGAGAGAGAGAGAGAGAGAGAAGAGATACAGTAACAGAGAGCAGATGACTAATGAGTAATAAAGAGCAGGAAGATAAAATGACACGAGGGTATGAGAAAAATGGAAAGATAGTGTGTGTGTGTGTGTGCTTGCGTGTATCAAGAAGGAGAAAAAGGTGTGTGCATTGAATATGAAAGAGACACTGAGAGAAACAAAGAAAGCAAATGTATGAACCTGAAAAGTGTGTGTGTGTGTGTGTGTGTGTGTGTTTGGGTGAGCATGCATGCACGTGTGACCCTCCCCTCCTCACAAATCCCCCTCTCTGAGTGTCTGAAGCCTCTCTGCAGCAACAGCAGCAGCAGCAGCAGCAGCAGCAGCGTAACCATAGCAACGGTAGCCAGGCGATGACGCTGGGCATCACTCTCACAAACAGAACGAGGCTGAACACACCCAGCTGCACTGGCAGAGAGGAACGACACACACGCAGACACACGTACACACACAAAAAGGCGACACCCACAAAGTGCAGCTGAGGAGTGAAGGTGTGTCGGCTTCAGGGAGGAAATATTAAAATACAGATTCACAATTTAAAGTGCTACAGCGTAATATTCATATGATTATCGTTGAACTGTGCCTCTCTGCTTCCTTTGCTTCTTTACTTTGATGTTAAATTTTGTATGAAAACGTTTGTAACTTTGGAGTAGACTCACTGCGACTGCTCTGGCTCCACTTCAGAACATATTTTTGCACCAGACACAGATTTAGTTGTTCGTCGTTTCACAGCATACGTGGGTCTTTTCTCCTAATCTGCATATGGCATGTGAGGACTGTGGTATAAGATAGACATGAATAAACCTTCTAAGCAGTCCATCAAACACATGAC
The DNA here is from genome assembly GCF_045865225.1 of Trachurus japonicus. Classification (NCBI taxonomy): domain Eukaryota; kingdom Metazoa; phylum Chordata; class Actinopteri; order Carangiformes; family Carangidae; genus Trachurus; species Trachurus japonicus. Next base: position 9,235,327 of record NC_140917.1, on the reverse strand, counting down.
TGATGGAGGAAATGAAGCAACACCTCAGTTTTTTGTTGCTTACACCAGCAGCACAGTGATTTCTGCTTTATTCTTTGCTATTAATTAGTATGGGCTGTGAATGGAAGGCAATCTGTTAAATTCTCACTCACAGCTGTACTATAAATAATTTGAAAAGGCTTCCAGTTCTTTGCTTGTGAACAACTAAGATCCCACTGATAATGCTGTTTTAGCTGCTTGCTTATTTTGGAACAAGTGCACAACAAAACCAGAACAAAGAAAAAAAAGAACAAAATTGCCCATTTTAGTAAAATATCGTGGAATATATGGAAGCGTATCTGCACCTTTATTCAAATGGAAATGCATTTGGCAAAATGGCAATTCAATGTGCAATTTTGTCATGTCACTTTGTATTTGTTGGGTTAAAAAGTACAATATTTGTGTCATCTTGCAAAGTAATTTCAGAATTAGTTTTATATGTTAAGTTACGTTTAAGTTCATGTTGACGTTTGGAGGATAGTTTAAGGACGTCAGTAATTTTGAGTGCTTACACTCTTGGAAACAACGTCTTTTTCCTCCATGATGAGTTTTTAACGGTCGATTAACGGATTAGCGTGGTTCGACTCGGGCACTTAGATTTTTTTTTTTTTTTTTACCATTAGCTAAAAATGTAAATGTTTGTGATTCAGCTCTTTCAAAAATAAGTTGGTTCATTGTTGAGAGTTTAATAATTAAAAATTAAGTAGAGATTAACTGTGTCAGTCAAACACCAGCCCTTTTTTTCTTGCCAGCGCGTTCATTCCCATCGCTTCAGATGCGATGCTTCGTTGTCAAGGTAAAACAGACCATGATATGACATGACTTGTTTAACTTATACACAGTTCACAGTGGGAATTAACGCCTGTATGATAAAATAAAGAGGCTTAAAAACGTGACAAACTAGTAACGTACTGTAAATAATCTTAGCAAGTTCAACTTTGAATCGCACAGTAGCTGGAAACGTTGATGATTACATCACATTTGCTGTCTCTATTGTAGGTTAACATCTTCTATGTTATTGCATGGATCTGTTATAATTATAACAGAATCATGTATAATGTTTTATATTAATATATTATATATTACATTGAAATAATGTATTATATTCATACAATACATCCATGTGTTATTGGTATTTAAACATAAAAAAGTAAGTCAGGTTATACATTTAAGGTGACGATAATAAGCAAGGCCTATGTGACAGAGTTCTTGTCATCAATTTAAATTAAAATAACATAATTTCACGATTTATTAAGCATGTAAGAGATAATTTTAGATGGGAATATATTGGCGCATAGTGTGATTCCTGTCTGGTCTGTCATATCAATGTGGTCATTATTGAAATGAGTTGGGAACCCTGCACTGTGATTCTGATAAAATTACACCAAAGAGTTTTTATTCAGGAGGAGGAGGAGGAGGAGGAGGCAGGTTCATGGTTTATTATCACTTTCAGATTCAGCAATGTCTCTTTTCATGTTTCAGCTCTAGTTTCTCCCAGTTCCCATGTGCAGCAGCTTCACCGATTCCTTCAAACAACCTTGAAAATCTGTCCCAGCACGACAGGACATGGTTGGGGGTGTCTGTCTGCATACTTTTGACTGTTGTGTGTCTGTATCACCTTGCAAAAACACCATAAATACAACAAAACAACATACAGTATGTGACGTGGTGAGATGTCGAATTTGCAGTTCAAAGCTGTGGCTGTGATGTTGTTTTGCACTTTCAGTATAAAAGCTGCACAGAAGTGGCTGTGGGATTTTTAATTGTGGGATTTTTCGTGTTATTTTCAGAGATGGGTGTAAACTGGTGACACAGTTCTGAGTCTAGACTACAGAAATCCACGCATGCCTCAGATCTTTCACTGCAGTGTAAAAAAAAAAGAAAAAAAAAAGATGAAGAAGCCCCACCCTTCCTGAAAACACCAGGGGACTCCCGCTGACTTTATAGAAGCGTACCCCAGTTTCTTACTGTATGTCTTTGTGTGTTTGGCTGCAGTGTTTCCCTCCATGAACACACATGATCCAGCAGCAGCACCGCACTGCAGCAAGTGGCGTCTCCCTCTTTATTTTTATTTTTATTTTTTTTACATCTGTCTCATATTGAACCCAGTCACTGGACCCAGACTGTATTTGCATGCCTGGGGGGCGCTTGTTTGGCCTCCTCTAGACGGCCTGGGGTGGGTGGGTGGGTGTTGGCGGCCTATGGATCAGCGGTATCGATCCGTCTCTGTGTTTTCTGTCTGATGCTCAGGATTTATGTGTTTTGGCCGTGGAGAGGTGGAGAGGTTCACACGGGCAAAAACTTTACATGGAGAGGAGTGTGCTGCTGTGTTTCCTGTTTCCCATCAGTCTCCTGACTGTATCACCTCTGATATACTGACGTTGTTAAATCGATCGGCTATCAGCTGGACCTGATCAATCTGAAATGAATAGATGTGTAATGTTATAGTCTCTGAAACGTTTTCAAGATTTAAAATGATCAGAGCGCGATTTTATAAACCTTTTTAATTTAAAATCTGCACAAGACTACAGATTTCAATTTATCCGAACAAAGACCTTTTAGTTTAAAGGGATAGTTCAACATTTTGTCAAATTGGCCCATTGCCATAAACGCTATAGTCATAGCAGTAGGTACGTTACCTTTACTTGTCGGTTTAAGATATTTTTAGAACGGCGGAGCAGAGCCACGAGCTGCTCAGAGCTACGCTACGGAGGCTCATGGGATTTCTTGGTTTCCCTGTGTTCATCATCATCAAACTCATCAAATACACAATCCAACAACTCCAAAACGATCTGGTGGACAAGTTGTGACCTGCACATTCACCACGCTATGAGATAATAACAGAACGTTACCAGACAGAGTTGTTTTAGAGGTAAATTCATGCAAAACCGCTGATCCGCATTGCCTTCACTCTGCATTTGCCTCTAAAACAACTCTGTCTCGTAACGTTCTGTTATTATCTCATAGCGTGGTGAATGTGCAGGTCACAACTTGTCCACCAGAGCGTTTTGGAGTTGTTGGATTGTGTATTTGATGAGTTTAATGAGGGAAAGAAATCCCATTAGCCTCCGTAGCGTAGCTCTGAGCAGCTCGCGGCTCTGCTCCGCCGTTCTAAAAATAGCTTGCACCGACAATCAAAGTTAACGAATCTACTGCTATGACTATAGCGATTATGGCAATGGGCCAATTTGCCATAATGTTGAACTATCCCTTCAAGACTCAAACTGAAAGTAAAAATTAACTTACAATCTATTTAAAAATGGTCCAGACTCCTGGTTACATCCTCAGGTTGCCTGCTCTGTCTGACTAATTGGTTCATTGGTTCATTATCATTCAAACTCTAATGTAATTACGGCCCTCATTAGATAAGATGAGATGAGATGAGATGAGATGAGATAAGATAAGACTGGATCATTTCATCTCCAAACAGATGTTCTTTTATATAGGAGCAGAGAAAACACACACTGTTGATAATATAATATATATTCTTCCATTTCACTACAGTTCAACTTCACTTGTGTGTGATTTAAGCTGCTGCTCTAAAGGAAAATGTTGTTTCGATGTCACTAAAATATGTTTTTCTTCTCTCTGTGTTCAGGGCAGTTACCCCGTCTGGGACGACTTCATCAGCAAGGCCAGCAAACTACAGTCGCAGCTCCGGTAATAAACATATACACACTACAACACATGCAGCAAACACTTAAAACACTCTGTATCGCTCAGTGTTCGTCTAAGATACATAATTAAAAGTCAGAATAAAATCACATTTATTTGGAAATCAATCCATGAACTGATTGATCCACCATGTGCAATAATCAATAACAGGTCTGTACATAATTAATTCTGTTCAAAATGACCTTTAACGGATGTAAATATTTATCTATTTAACCATGTATACATTGTTTATTATTGACAGGGTTTTTGCATGTGGTGAGTTTATATTATTATTATCGCTGTTTTTATTGATATTCTTACAATATTCCTATATGTTGAATGTAGCACCAGTAATTATCAATTTCTGGTAAACTATTCAGATTCAGATTCAGATCATTAACACATTAAAACACAGCAAACAGCTGACCCAAGTGCTTCAGTGGGAATTATTGTGCTGTATTACTAAAAGGCTAACGTTATAGATTCATTATATCAATGAAACATTTAACTCCAGGCTACAAAACGACTCACTATGAACCTGTTGTTGGTTCTTTGTTTGACTCGTCTCTCTGCAACATGTTGGTAGGTAAATGTGTGTGTGTGTGTTTGTGTGTGTTGGTTGTACACAAAGACACACACATGTTGAGACTGTGTACAACCTGAGCTCATGAAAATCCAATCAGTCTGCTTCATTAAGTGTTTAAATGTCAGCTTCACCTCTGCTGCTCTGCCACCGCGTCCTCAGCTCTGGGGTTCACTGGGTCTACACACACACACACACATACACATACACACACACAGACACACACACACACACACACACAGACACAGCGTTCAAGGTGATATACGCACTCACACTTAACAGAAAAGTGTGCACGACTGCACGTACAAACAGCAAACATACACTTGAACCTCACTGCATCATGGGAAATGCATCACACACACACAAACACACACACAACTCTTCCAGCCATTAACCACTCACCCTCCATTTACGCACACACACACACACACACACACACACACACACAGACACATACGCGCACGTGCACAACTCAATTAACCTTCGGTGGCTGGCAGAGATTAATGATGCCACCCTGCAGTCATTATCAGTGAGATGGATCAGTGGCAGCCTCCAGAGACTCAGCGCTGGGCCGGGGGGTCACCGGAGGTCGAAGCCGATCGCAAACACTCGTCTCCCTCGCTCCAGGTGTTTATATGTCTGGGCGTTTTCTTTTTTAGTTCAATTCACTTCATCTCAGAACAGAATGAATGCTCTTTATCATCCCAATTTCAAGCTCCACTTCATACATGAGATTAAAGGACCAAACCTTTTTTTTTTTTTTTTTTTTGCTTTTCAGGTTTTAGCCCATTAAGGTACAAACCCTTTTTTTTAATATATATATATATACTTTTACATCACTGCCAAAGTGTTTTCATACCTTCAGGCAACCGCTGCTGCCAGTTCAGCTTATTTCACAGTGGAAATTAACATGAGGATATTATTCAGTCCATCACTTCTGCTTCATTCAAGTCCTGTGGGAGAAAAAAAAATCCAAATTTAAATAAGCTACTTTGTATTTTTTAACAACAACAACAGTATATTGTAACTCTTGAATGTCTTTTTGACACTTGTGTTTCGTTTACATTCAACTCTACTGCTGATTTTATGGATTATGAGTATATTAGACTTAGATTTAGACTTTCTTTATTGTCATTACACAAAGAAACACAACAGTGATTTTTGGCAACGAAATGTCGTTGCTTGGCTTCCAGAAGGACACAGAAATAGGACAGTTCAAATAGATCTGTAAACAATACTATTTAAATATAAATATTATCTATATAATTAGTGCAAGTAAAAAAGAGCTGAATAATAATAATGAAATAATAATAGAAGTGTAAAAAATAAAAGTGTATTAAGAACATCGTAGCAGCAGGGTGGAGATTATTGCACACATCAGAGGTATACAAATGTATCAGGCATATGTAAATGTCCAGAGGTATATAGGAGTGATACATGAGATGTATAAATACAAAAACTATAACTTCAGATGGAGAACAATAATAAAAAAAAATATTTGTTACAGGTACATGATAAATTTACTGGTTTTATCCAGTTTATTCATCGAAATGTCACCACAAACTGTTGCTAAAGCCGTGTATCTGTGTGCGGTGCTGAAGCCACAGATTTATACAGACTCCTCATCTTATCTCAAAACCTCCTCTAAAGGCAAATATCAAGTTGTCTCGGTCTCTTCGAACAGACCTTGTTGCAATTTCCTGAGCTCGTAAAAGCAGCGGCCGCTTAGGAGAGTTATGGCAGTTATCTCATGTTGGAGCGCCTGTCAATGCACCAAAGAGCTTGAGTTACAGAAGAGAACTGTAAAAGAGCTTCCACCAAAGATCAAATAGTGGCGATCATAGCATCATAGCAAATGAACAGTGAGGAGGCAGAAAGAGAAAGAGTGGAACAGTTGAAATGCTCCAAAGGTTCAATATTAATCGCTATTGGCAAGATAAATCAGAGGAATTAAGTTGATGGAGTTAAAGCAGACAGAGAGAGACAGACAGGACGTGATGTCGGGAGATATTTGCTCCATTTGGAAGATACTTGAAGTGCAAAATTATATATAACAGCATGTGACAGAGTCCTGGGACCAATCAGCGGACCAGAAAACTTCTTTGACAAAACATGAAGCCAAATAACACCGAAGCCAAACGTTTTTTTCTCTCTCTGTTGTGTTTCCCAGGACGACGGTTGTGGCGGTGGCTGCCTTCCTGGACGCTTTTCAGAAGGTGGCCGACCTGGCAACCAACAGCAGAGGTAAGATGATAACATAGTTATGTGTATACTGTGTGTGTGTGTGTGTGTGCAAATATGTGTCATTGTGGTTGTAAACTGGAGTTGATGGTAAACAGATTGCTGAACTCTATGGAGCGACGCCGGCTGTTCTCTTATGGCTGCGAGGGTAGAGACACTGTGACAGTCTGGAAGTCTAGTTTCGGCTTCATTTTGTCTGAACTCTGGTTAATGTGATAGAAGAAAACACATGAGAATAAAAACAGAGGAGATTTATTCTGTGTAAAGCTTTTGGGTTAAAAGAGGGATTATGCAGGTGCGGTCGCTTTTCCGCTGTGTTGCTAACCCTCCTCCTGGTCATGTGCATTTGTTTACAACGAAGCTGGCGAAAAATCAATACATGGTGCGGTGGATCACGTTATATAACATATACGATGTTGCGAAGTGTATGTTTATGTAGTCTTAACTGTCATAAAAACAAAAGCTTGCGGGTTACGGAGCGCGTTTGTGTGGCGGTGCCGCAGAGACGAGAGCTGGGACACTGGGGCGGCGACCGAGTAACTACATTGATGTTGCAAGGTTGGTTTTCAGCCGTGAGACGCCAGGTGGAAGGCAGAGAGCCTCCGTTCTCACTCGTAACAAGTCACAAGTCATGTAGTTAACTATCACAATTACTCTGGAGCTTTTTAATTAAGGTAAAAATGTAGCAGAGCCACGGGAGAAATCCTGCTTAGTTCCTCTTTAAACCTTGAATTACTTGTCCATCCACTGCTGGTGGTTGTGAGTCAGTTTTTATCTTCCATACAAGCCAAAAAACGTTGGCATGATGTCACTATTGTTTGGTCTTTTATTCCATTTGGGGCCATTTTACCAGTTGTAATTGTATTTTCTATTCTTTATACTGTTATATCGAAATCAGTGAGCAAATTCACTCAATAAAACCAATGTCACAAAACTGTGACTCTCAAACAAAACAAAGCAAAAACATAACACAATTTAAAAATAACATAGTATGATAAACAGTATTGATCAATTGGGTTTTGACTGCAACTGTAATACTGTTTACTTGTTTATTTATTTTATTTTTTGGCTTCATTTGTTAATTATTGGATACTTGCTTCTTTCTGTGACTCTGAAACCATGAAGGGCTCTAATGGTTTTACTGAAATAATGAATTAAAGGGTAGGCATTTATAAGCTGGATAGCTTCAGCCTACACCTTTTCGATCTATTTATGAACTAGTTGAACTAAGGATTGTATTATGGAAGGTTGACTGATTGTGATTGATGCTCGACTGTAAACAATTTGTGCACAAGATCGAATAAACAAACTACTACTACTACTACTACTACTACCACTGGTTATTTTTTAGGTCAGAAACAGGACTTAATGTAAATCTTGAAGCAGAGTGAGAAGCCCCTCCACAGGATGTACAGTGGTTGGATTTAAATCTGAATGATCAGGTCAATAATCAGATGAATGATCGGCTGTTTGGTTTGATTCGTTCTGTGTCGTCCTTGTTGTGAAGCAGTTTGCACGTTTTCTATAGATTTGCGCTCCCTCATTATTGACAGATGATCAGAGGTGGCTGTCTTCCTGATCGCTGGACTGGAACATCAATAGCGGCCACTTCCTGTTCTGATTAGATGAAGCAGGAAGCCTCGATGGGCGGCTCGGTCTGTTTCCTGCTCGGTATTTATCTCCGTGGTAACCTCGATGGAGAGCTGCTGTATCTTCTCTTTCACTGAACCGAACCTACATCTTTAAGGTCGACTTTGTGCGTGTGTATGTGTGTGTGTGTCTGTGTGTGTGTGTGTGACGGTCCACAGTGCTGGATGTAGTCCAGCTTCCTGTCGAGGCGACTCGCTGTCACAATGACAACATTAACCGAGGAAACAATCAGTCACCGCCGCCATGATTCTAGGGCTGTGGGTCACAGCAGCTCTGTAATTGACTAGTGTGTGTGTTTGTGTGTGTGTGTGTGTACATGTGTGTGTGTGTGTTGGTTGGTTGTTTCACCTGGAGCTGTGTGCAGAATTATTGGTTTCTCTCAGCGACTGTTGGGACAATTATAGGTCTGTGGAGCCACACCCCAACGTCCTCCTCCTCCTCCTCCTCCTCCTCCTCACACCTCTGATCCACTGAGGCAGAGCAGGAGCTGCTCCTCACTCACTGCATCTGTTTTACAACCAATATTATTATTTACGGTATTCAACAAGGGGTTTGTCAATAGGTCAGTGATCACCTGATTCAATTAGATTTTGGTTCAAGCCCAGAATCGACTCAAACACTTACATTTGATTTGCGCTCTGACGATTCAAAACATCTGTCTAAGAATTCATCCTTATTTATTCTACATCCAACAACTGGGCAACACAGTTGTTTCTTCAATACTAAACTGTTTTATCAACCAAAGTGCACACACATTTCTTAGTTTTTGAAACTGTGCACAAAAGATTTATTTTCTAAATGACAAAAGCCAAATGACTAAAAGACAACACCTATTTATCTTCAGGTCCACATGTGCAGAACAGTCGAGCAAAGGAAATTGCATATTTTTGTAATATGAAAAGTAAGATGAGAAATAAGACAAAAGACATTTCTGCTTTGAATATTAAGTCTTTTATTGAGTGATAAATCAATAAAATATATGGATTGCTTCACTTAAAAAGATCTTTAATCTTTATAATCTTAAAAAGATTATTAAAAAAAACAAAGAGCTTTAGATACAAATAGATGTGACTGTTGTCTGTGCAGCTTTACGGTTGTTTGACCTGTGAACTGTGAGTCAGCTCTGATAAATGGGATGAATTATTAAATCTAAGACTCCATTTTACCAGTGCTCCCAGTCTGGGCCATTACATCCCAGAACAGGAGGAGGAGGAGGAGGAGGAGGAGGAGGAAGAGGAGGAGGGGAGGGGGGAGAACAGGGAGGCAGCGCTGGAGATTTTAGGCCAAAACAGATGAAATGATCAGATTAGAGAGAAAAACAAAGAGATGATGATGATGATGATGATGATGTGCAGCAGTAGAGGGATGGCAACGGAAAGAGGAGGAACAGAACAGGAGGTAGAGGAGAAGGATGGAGGGCAGATGGTGATGGGGGAGAGGAGAGATAGAGATGATGAAAAAGATGGATGGAGGAGGGAGAGGGGGATTGGGGGGGCGCTGTCATGTCCAGCTGGCTGCTGCTGCTGCTGGTGCTGGTGGTGCTCATAGCAACGAGATGGAAATGACTGCAGATCCACACTGATCGATCGATCGATCGATCTATCTATCTATCTATCTATCTATCTATCTATCTATCTATCTATCTATCTATCTATCTATCTATCTATCTATCTATCTATCTATCTATCGTTCTATCTATCTATCGTTCTATCTATCTATCTATCGTTCTATCTATCTATCTATCGTTCTATCTATCTATCGTTCTATCTATCTATCGTTCTATCTATCGTTCTATCTATCTATCTATCTATCTATCTATCTATCTATCTATCGTTCTATCTATCTATCGTTCTATCTATCTATCTATCTATCTATCTATCTATCTATCTATCTATCTATCTATCTATCTATCTATCTATCGTTCTATCGTTCTATCGTTCTATCGTTCTATCTATCTATCTATCTATCTATCGTTCTATCGTTCTATCTATCTATCTATCTATCTATCTATCTATCTATCTATCTATCTATCTATCTATCTATCTATCTATCTATCTATCTATCTATCTATCTATCTATCTATCTATCTATCTATCTATCTATCTATCTATCTATCTATCCCTTTCTTGTATTACTGTAATATTATTTCTTGTTTTGGTTATTTTGGTGTTGTTTAGTTTCCACGGAAACGATTGTTCATTAATTGTTGCATTCATTCGTAATCGTATCGTTATCAGAAATGTCATCAGTTGATATTTGAAGAAATTCATTCATTTAAAACCACGACCGTCTCACACACACACACACACACACACACACACACACACACACACACACACACACACACACACACACTGACCCGAGGTAGAAACAGGATAATTAGATTTAGTTTCCACTGAAACATAAACGTATAAAAGTTTATAAACCAGAGGAGTTTATTCACCTGGGTGCCCGTGTTTACATTCTCTCTCCGTCTCACCGCAGGAAGTTTCCACTTTGCCTGCGTACGTAAAAAGTGTCGACAGTTGGAACGAATGCAAATGTTGTGTCTAAAGTGGAGGATCGCTATCTTATCATATCAACACACACACACACAGGGAACACACACGGTGGAGATAAGGCACCGCGGGTGTCCTCCTCTCTCTACCTGGCTCTGTTTTTGTTTGTGTGTGTGTGTGTGCTGGACCGTGGTCGTCATAGCAACCCGCTGCCAGGGAGGATTTCATTCTGAGGTGAGGGGCCGGTTGAGGGCCGCCGCTTTGACAGGGGCCACGTCAATATGTCAACACCTGGTAACTGGGTCGGACAGAGGAGGAGGAAGAGGAGGAGGAGGAGGAAGGTGGGAGGAGATGTGAAGGTGAAAAAAAAAAGGAGAGGACAGGAGGCGAAGGGAGGAAGGGAGGTGAAAAGACCTGAGTGTGTGTGAGATGAAGCAAGGAGTGGAAGATGGGAGGAAGAGGAGGAGAGATGAGAGGGTGGAGGATATGGGAAGGAAGGAAGGAAGGGCAGACAAGAGGAACTGGAGGATGGGAGAAGAAAAGAGAGAGAAAGGGAGAAGAGAGTAGATCAAGATGGAGGAGAAAGGAGAGGAAAAGAGGAAACAATGAAGAAGAGGAGGAGAGAAGGAAGGAGGGAAAGAGAGACCAAAAGGAATGAGTGAAGGCATCCATCATAAAAATGTACAGTATCATATCAGTGCTATATTTTTAATTTCCTTCCTTAATTAATTAGATTATATTCCCTTTTTTCTTAAAGGGATAGTTCAACATTTTGGCAAATTGGCCCATTGCCATATAATCGCTATAGTCATAGCAGTAGGTTCGTTTTGGAATGGCGGAGCAGAGCCGCACGCTGCTCAGAGCTACGCTACGCAGGCTCATGGGATTTCTTGGTTTCCCTCATCAAACTCATCAAATACACAATCCAACAACTCCAAAATGCTTTGGCGGACAAGTTGTGACCTGCACATTCACCACGCTATGAGATAATAACAGAACGTTACGAGACAGAGTTGTTTTAGAGGGAAATTCATGCACAACCACTGAAGTGCGTTCCCGTTGGGGGCAGTTTTTCAAGGTAACGAACCTACTGCTAAAACTATAGGGATTATGGCAATGGACCAATTTGCCAAAATGTTGAACTATCCCTTTAAGAAATACATATTTTATCTTGGTTTTATAATTGAGAAATTAGATAAGTACTTTAAATCAGAGCCTCGCCACCTGACTTGTCTATATTTAGCAGGCAGTTGCATGTAGAGCTAAAACAATCAGCCAGCTGATAAGACGCTGATAATTACTGACTTATTTGCAGAGCATTGAACCCAACTGTGTAGACTCTCGTATCCAGGCCACATGTTTCTATAGTGTTTTGTGAGGCTGTGGGATAAAGACTCCGGCTCCGGCTGCAGCGACAGGAATATGAATCACTACAGCTTCTTCAAAACTGTGACATAACCTTTATTTATTCATGTGAGATAATTAAACAGCTCATTATGAAGCCATGGGTGTTAATCAGCTCCTATGGCTTCAGGCCTTTACATTAGACTTTTTTTTGAAGATGGCTTCAGGGATTTATTTCTCATTCAGCAACTAGAGCTTACAGTAAGTGAGGTCCAACACTGATGCTGACACTCACGTTGTTGAAAGTAAATAATGAACACTATTATATAAAGATTTGATCTGATTTGAAGATTTATATTTGTCATGGGACATATTATACACTGGCTCAATTGAATGCAGTCGGCAGAAAAAGTGAATATATTTACTCAGAGCTTTATTTTAAATTCTAGTGGAGATCCTAAAGTTTCCAAAAGCACCAGATGTGTCTAAAAATATCTTAATTTGACATCAAAGTGCAGCTGATACAGATTATATAGGATATGAAAATGTCAGACTCTGCAGTTGCAGTTGTAAATATATATTTGTATGCGGTTGTATCACCTGTTGGAGTGTGTGCAGAGTGTGTGGTGTTCGTAACGAGCTGGTGCATGTGTGTTGTCGTAGACAGACTGTATAGTGCAGTGAACCCCTGTGGAGGCTGCTGCAGTCAGTGTCCGCAGTGTGTGTGTGTGTGTGTGTGTGTGTGTGTTGAGTCTTCAGCGGCACACAGATGGCCTCGTTTGGCAGCTCATCATTTAATGATGTCATCTCAGGCGCAGGTGAGTGATGTCATATCTGCAGTGTCCACGCAGCAGCGTTTTTTAGGATCTTCATCATCAAGGTCAGGCTCCGCACCAAAAAACACACACTCATCAGTTCTCACGGCTTAAAGGAGATGTGGAGCCACAGGGCGTCGTTCTCTTTAAACATGCTGTAAAACCATCTTCAGCATTCACTGTAGTGTTTACAAGACCAGAGGTTATGATACTTCCTGACTGGACTCGCTATCGGAAAGTGATGAAACTGGCCGGGAAGGGATGGAAATGGAAGTAAATCATGAGTGTTGGGGTTGCTCCTCTGGAGTTTGATGTTGAACTTTTCCTACTCTGGTAACATCGGCTATGCAGCATTTCTAGTTCCTTTAATGTGCCAGGAACGTGTCTTTGGTGCTAGAGTGTTTTTAAAGTTTGAAAAGCCTTCTGGTCTGGCAGTGTGCGAAATACCCATCAATATTCGGGGGGGTCCCTAACTCGCGATTGTTGTGCAATACCGTTATTTTTTTTTCTTTTTATAAAGTAGGACTATAACATTACAATAAGCCAAGAAAATTAGCCTATAGCCTAAAAAGGAGAGGCAAAGTTGTGCATTACAATGCAGAAAGTAATTGACGATAAATAGACGATAATTCAAATAAATAAAAGACAATAATTGGCACCACACTGGCGCACTTGAACAATGAATAAATGCCAGGTATAGGAGACTGGCGCGCGATCAGGGCAATGCAGAAACGAATAGACAATAAATAAAATACAACAATTAAAATGAATGAAAGACACCAAACTCGTGCACTCGAATAACAACCAACTGTATAAATCTGGAGATCGGAGACTGACGTGCAATTATGTGCACGACGAGATCCTCAGCCTGCAACTATGGCCGATCATGTAGCCTTATCTAACCATCCATATAGCAAATACGTTTAAACACAGCATTGAACACATCCACAAATCACATTCGTATAACGGGCCATCATAAAAATTGAAAAAGCACAGACAAATAGCTCACAACAGGCGCCTGGCCAAACAACACCACTGGGGGTTCAGGCCATAGGGTTACATGCTGCTATTCAGACATGCCGCTATTTCGACATTGACTTCTAATTGTCGGAATAGCGGCATTAACATTATTTTTTAAGCATCCCACTATTCCGACATTTTTTTTTCATTGTCGGAGTAGCGGCACTTTACTATTTTTCAAACATTCCGCTTTTCCGACATTGATTGATTAGGCTACGTTATAGTCAGAGTGTCCTTCTGATTTATTTTTATTTTTTCATCTGAGACACTGTTTCTCATACACAAATACATAGGCCTATTAGAGAAGAAAAAACAAACCCTCCAAGTTTAAAAACACACCGGCAGCAGCGCACACTGATCTGCAGCTACTGAGACTGTTATTATTCTGTCACCTGAGTTTATCCTGCTGCTTTACATCGTTTTAACATAGGTAAAAGAAGAAAAAAAGATTGTCTGGAATAAAGGGGCAGATTACATAAGATTATTCTTTTTTCTGCTCCCTTTTGTTGAGATTTGGGAGGTTTTTGCCTGATTTATTGCCCGATGCAATGTATCTAGCTTTCTCTCCCCTCCCTCCGCCCGTTGTCTTCGTTGTCACTTTGTTGTCGCTCCACAGAGCGCACATGGCTAATTAATATGCACGTGCTGACCATATGGTTGTCTAGGCATTCCGGGACGGAGGTGTGTTCACGTGCGCAACTGCGCACCATTCTTGGATCCAGTTATCAAAGTTGAGGTGCAGAGTTGTGCACGCACAGTTTGATAGATCTGAAAAAGGTGTAAATATTTTGGGCTGTCTTTTCACCGTAGGCCTAAGCAAAACATTTAGTAGCAGCAGTTTTACACTGCTTACTTACAGTTTTGATAAATAAGGCCCCAGGCCCTGAGCCCAGAGCCCAGACGCTCACAGCTGCAGCTCCGCGGGCTCATCCCCGGCGCTGTCCGTGGTGCTGAAGGTGACAGGTTAACTTGACAAACAAACTGCAGCATAGTTCTGTTTGTTTATCATGTGTGTCAGTTTTGTTTGTGACTTGATAGTTGAGTTGTTGAGATTAAGAACATCACTCCCTCATCAAACCAGTGATAGACATGCTGAAAAGAAAAGAGAGAGAGAGAGACGCGCCTGGGTATCGCAGCTGTAAAAAAATAAAAATAAAATAAAAATAAAAAAGACGTGTCGGAATAGCGGTATCAAAAAGTGTCGGACTACCGGCATGTCTAGATAGAGGGATGTCGTAATAGCGGGATGTCTAAATAGTGACATGTCGGAATAGCGGGATGTCTGAATAGCGGGCGGACCCCTGAAGGGTTTGAGGCTAGCCTCTTACCTTAAGTTATTTTCCTGCCTTAATGTCAAGCCAAGGGTTGCGGTATTTCCATTACCCCACCTGCTTAGGTGTAAAAAAAAGAAAGAAAAAGAAAAGCGGCCAATCACCAGTGCTAGCAGCAGGGGCTGCGGCTACGTCTTCAGAGCACTCGGCCTCAACTTCACTTTCTTCGGCAGAGGGTGGAGAGGAACGGGATCCTCTGTTCTGATAGCGAGTGGGCTCGACTCCTGGCTGGGCTGGCGCACATGGCTAATTTGCATAATGCGCAGGTGACATGGTTCAGCTTAATGTTAAACGAATAAATGTTTTGAATTATGAATACTGGACATGGTGATCTTAAACACATTTAATTGACCACAATACAATTATTGTATTATATTATATTATTTATTTTTTTGACAAGATTGAGACCCCCCTCAGATTTTGCTTTTGAGTCTTTCAGGGGGTCTCAAGGGGTTAATCGGGGGGGTCCGACCCCCCCAAACCCCCCCGTATTTCGCACTATGTGGTCTGGTTTATTTTTTTGTTTTTCATCCCACATAAAACACTCACATGACAACCTACAAAAAAGGAAAAAAGGAAATAAAACAGCACGCAGACAAGGATACAATAAATAAATAAATAAATAAATAAATAAATAAGAAAGCAATTTATAAAATTACCACAGTGTTACCTATACATCTTTCATTTACTGTGAGTCATTTATTCATTTATTTTATTTACTTTATTCATTTGTAAGAATAGGGCTGTACAGTTTACATGGTAGAAAATAGTTGAAAAAAGGGGAATAAGAGTTAGTAGACTAACCAGACCGCCAAGTCTTGTGGAAACTCTCTTCAGAGCACCAGAGAGTGTTTTTAAATAGAATAAATCAAACTTTCTGTTTCTCTCTGAACATATTCCTGTGAACTTAAAAAGATCTAAAGAGATTCAAAGAAAAGAGCTTGATCACAGATGAAATCAAACAGACTGGGATCAATATTTAACAGGGTCCATATAGGATCAGTGCTCACAAAGAGTCATGAAACCTCAATAACATTTAAAGATGAATGCAAGTTCACCTATAGGTTCAGTTATCATGTCTCTAATGTCCTCTGCAGGCTGCTGTCAGTAAGATGTGGGATGTTTGGGTTCATTCTCTCTGAATGTCGACAAAATGACGATTATTTTGACATGCTAACATACTATTAGCAGAACTCTAAATTAAGTGAAGAAAGAGAATAATATTTAAAAACTACAGGCTTGTCACATGAGGCGTTAAGGAAAAGAAAACACAGACTAAAACCAAAACCTAAAAAAACAAAAAAAAAACAGTGCCCTAGAAAGTGACTGGAAAAAAAAAGCTAATAGGGTAAAACTCTGGCAACCAGTGGAAAGACAAAACTTGAAGTGGTGAAAATCCAGTGTTTATTTGCCAGAATGCGATTTATCACACAGTTCAACAACTCCGACCACAAAAAGAGACTAAAAAATGGCCTTAATAATGATCAGATCAAAGTGGCCAGAAACAGTAAAAGTCGTAGCGGGATCAGAGTTTAATCAACAGACATCACAGGAGGAGATATTTACCCCGACGGGATGATGTCAGGAGCTGAAACTGGCCCGGAGTCAGCAGCAGGCTGGAGTTACTGTAAAACCAAACTCCCCGTTCCTCTGTTCCTCTGTTCCAGCTCCAACTTCTCATGTGTCTCTGAGGTTCCTCCAGCGCCGAGCGAGGTCAAACATTCAGAAACACACGGGCCACGACACGTCTCGACTGTAATCGCTATTTTTATTTACTACTGTTGCCACGAGCCCGACTGCTGACAGCAGTTTGATTTTACTTAAAGAGAAATCGTTTTCAGACTCTTGAACTCTTGCGCTTTTTCTGCTCCATTTGCTGTATGGTTTGATTTAGGTTTTTTTTCCCCCCCCTGTGTTTGACTGGACAGATGTGACGACTCATGCTGATCATTTGCAGCAGCTCAGACAAAGTCTCAGGGACAAAATATTTTGCTCTGAGAGTCACGTTTTATAATAGAAACCCAACCTAAAAACAATTACAAATCTACTGTAGAGGAATCCGACTTAATTTCTTCGTCTAATCTGTGTCCCTGTTCATCTACACATCCTAGAAGATGCAAAGAAAACTAAAATTCTGCCGATTGATCAGAGACAATTCAGTGGAAATATGTACTAAATGTTTGGATTTCCCCCATCGGTGGTCGTCAGATTTTGAGAAGGGCAGATAAAAGTCAATAAAGCGTCTAGGAGCTGCGGTCTCTCCTGTCCAAAACCACTTCCCCAAAGAATCCCAGATCCAGGGGCTGTACTGTATAGTCAAGACCACTAATGTCCCGTCCAAGTACGAGTCTAGTCAGCGTGAGTCGAGTCAAGGCCGAGTCCAAATGGGATCAAGTCCAAACCAAGACTGAGTTGAGTCAAGTGAAGGGCAGGCCAAGATTAAATGATTAAATGACTCAGACAAGTAACTAAACAGTCCCCATTTATTATTTCTACCTTTGTCCTTCTATTGTTCATGATGAGAGAAAAAACTTTAAACCCCGTCTGCACAGTCTTTCTGAATGTAGAAAAGTTTGAAATGCTACTGATAAGAAAATAATGATAGTGAATGAACAATCATCAATCATAATACAGTTCTTTTATATAACATGTATCAGAATTGGATTACAAAGTGCTTTACAAGGATAAAATAACAAAACAACATGCAAACATACAGTGGGTACGGAAAGTATTCAGACCCCCTCAAGTTTTTCACTCTTTGTTTCATTGCAGCCATTTGCTAAAATCATTTCATTTAATTTTTTTTCTCATTAATGTACACTCAGCACCCCTTCTTGAAAAGAAACAGAAATAGAAATGTTTGCACATTCATTAAAAAAAGAAAAACTGAAATATCACATGGTCATAAGTATTCAGACCCTTTGCTCAGTATTTAAAAGACGATACAGATTTTGCAAATGTTAGTTCATCAGACAGGTTTTACTTTCACATTAGGACACATTAAAGCAGAAGTACAGTAAGCGATCGGTCGTTTTGGCTAACTTCCCGTCAGCAGATGGAGTTAGCAGTCCCCGCCCTCGTCATGGATCTATTGGTCCTCGTCCCTACGTCACCACATTCAAGCGCATCCCTTGGCTGCACACACAGCCCTTCATGCCGTTCTCTCTCCTCATTGGATAAAGGTTGTAAGATACACGGAAAGTTTTCTCCTCGGCTTACAGCAGAGCAGAGTGACTGACAGACCCGTGTTTCAGACCAAACACTCTATGTAAGTGATTGCCGTCGGAAGATATAACTATTTAAGTCTTATATTAACACAAATATTCCGCTTACTTCTGCTTTAAGACACATTCACCTCCCAACAAGTTCCTGTCTGAGGAGCTCAGAATACATTCAGTTAGACGGGGGACAAAAACTCTGAACATACAACACTTTACTGCCTATTTATTTAGAAAAGTCATGTCTGTAACAAGGTAAAGACACAGCAGCCTTTAGAAACTGGCAGCTATAGGATCAATAAAGCTGCTGTGGTCCACATTGGGCTTGAAACCAAACCCAGATACCCGGGTACCACACGGCCCGACCCAGAGCGTCCTCTGGGGTAATGTGGGACTCGTCCTCCTCAGAGACATTAAAACAAGGACTGAGAGTCTTTTTGAACCACACTTGAGACTGAGAGAACGGGTCCCGGGGATGAAACCGTCAGCGAGTCGGCGAAGGAGCATGTGACGGCGAGTTCCTGCTGAAACCTGATCAGGAGTGGGTTTTATAGACGAGGCTCCAGGTGTTCGCTGTCACATGCGCTGTTTAATGTGAGAGCTGAGCTGAAGTGAGTGCCAGCAGCAGCAGTGTGTGGTCTTAAAGTGGCCTCATTATGGTATGGCATCGCCACGGCAACAGCAGCAGATGCCTGGATTGACGTCACACAATCATTCAAATGATGAAGTGCAAACGTGTTAGACCTGCAGTTAACGTTGATACATTTTGATATTTAGTATTTAGCAGCCGCAACAAACAGCTGCTGCTGCTGTCAACATCTGGTTCTGGGCAAAAATAATCCACCGGTTTAACACGAATGTTTATGTCTGGTGAAAACAATGATTTGAATTTGGACCGTGAGCAGCAACAGGTTTTTACTGCTGCTGCTGTTCTTCAATGAATGTCGGTGCAGATGTTTGTTGTGGAAGCTGCTAGCAAGAGGTTTGACTTCTGCTAACACCAAACAAATGCATATTATATACTATTAATATTTAAAATGAGTAGTTTGTACGCTCAATTAAGTGGATGTCCATGTGTTCTTTGATTATAGATCAGCTTTAGGTTCTATATTAATACCATTAAAGTATTAAAGCCTCAGTCCATAGAGAAATGCACTCAGTCTGTATTCAGAAACTGGGCCTTAAAACCAGCCGTCAGGACTTCCTGTCACTTTGTGATGTCACAACAAAGCAGTCACAAAGCCCCCCCCACCTGAACCCACCATCCCATCACTCTCTTTGAGTTTTTTTTTTTAACCTAAAATCTGCACTATTTTTATTGCATCACAGAAAACAGTAAGCCAGTCAGAAGAGAGGCTCAAAGTCTCAGCCTCCTCTGATTGGCTGACACCAACCTGTTGTTACTTAGAGGTCCAGAGAGAAGCTTAAAGAGAGGAGATGTTTAACTCTAATGAGGTCATTTTTGGTTATTAAAACCACAATTATATCTCCTTATGGATCAAAACTTCCAATAAAGCACAGGAAAAGTGGAAAATGTGGGACCTTAATTATAACTTATTCATGCTGAGGTTTAGTTTAATTGCATCTTTTTATTTCACTGTAAGTACTCGTTTGGAGATTTTTTTATTCTCAGATATATGATATGATAAGATTTCTCCAAATCATAGGCTCATGAAACCCCCCTTTTTCTATTGAAACACTGACATTTTAGACTGATCATATAAGTAGGCGCTAGATATTTTTTTCTGACCTTTGGTAAGAAAATGTCAGGGTTTTTTCTGCCAATGGGATAAATAAATCCATCAGATCAGTAGTTCACCACAGTCTCAGAGCGGATGAAGTTGGATAATCTTCTACTTCTTATTATCTCTCAGATTTGAGTCTGTACTGTACCTACACACAGGACTATATACCTGCTGTCTGTGCGACTCGGCCTGCGGGCGTGTTTGAATTATTAACCAGGGCTTCCCAGCAGGTGAGGCTGAGTGTGTTTTCTTTTCATCTCCTGCACAAACTGCTCCTAATTAGTTATGAGGCCCCACCCATCCTAGGGGAGCATCAGAGGGAATAATTAAACGCCCCCCTCTGCAGGTCTGGACTCGGGCTGTTGGCAGCAGTGTCTCTGTGGAGAAAGACAAAGGAAGCAGGGTTGGATTTGGCCCACGGTCGTAACAAGAGCTCTGTCATGTTTTTAGAGTTTGAATTTGGCGTTTTTTTTTTTTTTTTAACACCAAATCTCAAGATGGAGGGAGAAAATGAAAGGGAAAAACTCCCGTCAGATTATTCATTAGCGACGTGATGTGACACAGACTCAGTCAGGACCGGTAGCGTCTGTCCCTGCAGACTGCGGTGTTTGTGGCGGTGCGGCGACCAGCAGGAGGTCAGAGCCATTTGTAAAAGGTTGAGTGGCTGTTAAATAATTCACCGCTACACCGTCGCTCTGCAGAGGTGAACTGCGTGTACCTGCCTCAGTCTGTCGGCCAGGCTTCACATTAAATCCACCTCAACTGGATTTTTATAGTGTTATCCTTTTCCCCTTTTACAAGTTAACACCTTGTAACTGACTCATTTAATGTTGTATCAACACAATGAACCAACAGAGCCACAGAGAATGATCACCAACCTTGTATTTGGCCTCTTTCAGCACCCGGTTTTGGTTTTGTTATGAAACAAACAGCCACAGTTTGACACCGTAGAGTGAATATACAGTGGACCATGAAGCAGATAAACAGCCAGATATTTCCCTCAGCAGTTGGTAGGGACCAAAAACAGAGATAAAGACATAATTAGATTAGAGAAATTATATCTGTCAGAGGTGACGGGTTCAAAAAACTTTAGTCAAATTGGCCCATTGCCATAATCCCTATTGTTTTAGGAGTAGGTTTGTTACCTTTAATTGATGGTGCAAGAGCTACGCTACGGAGACTAATGGGATTTCTTGGTTTCCATCAAATACACAATCCAACAACTCCAAAACGCTCTGGTGGACAAGTTGTGACCCTGCACATTCACCACGCTATGAGATAATAACAGAACGTTACCAGACAGAGTTGTTTTAGAGGTAAGAGACTGTTTGCTGAAAAACTGCCCCTGACAGGAACGCGCATCAGCGGTTTTGCATGAATTTACCTTGAAAACAACTCTGGGCCAATTTGCCAAAATGTTGAACTATCCCTTTAATAAATACTCTTAAAATTCTGGGGAAAAATAAGATTTGCTTTTTTTTCTGGGTTGTGGAGGATCATTTGCAGCCTATCCTAAGATTTGTTTAGTGCCGGTGATAAAATACAGTAATATGATAGCAGATGGCGCAGACAGAGAGACATGTAGCTACATGTTAAAACAAAGAGTCTTAAAACCTCAAGTTTTTAAGAAAAAAAAAAAGTTACAAGTTGCACTTTGTGTAAGATCAATCAAACACTAAGATCCTCTGTATCATATCATTTCTGCCTTTGTAGTCAGCAGTGGCTCTGAAGGGACGCACCACAACCCTCTGAAGGATGTAGACCCTGAGATGGGACATGGTTTATATCATTAGGTCATTTTGAATTTAAGAGCTGCATACTGTACTGTAACCATAGCACAAAGCACTCAAAGCCTAATAATAGTAATGATGTACAGAGCTGATGTCAGATTCATATCCAAGCTCAGACTTGAAGCTGGGAATCAGTTTAACCCTGAACCGTGTCTCACAGAACTTTATTCTACCTCGGTAGTTTTAATGAACTCATTTAGGATGCAGCAGCAGACTGTCCTCCCACATGTTTAATGGTTAGTAAACTGTTTGTTGTGTTGATATACTGTATGTGGAGAAGCTGTGGGAGTTTTGGCAACAGAAATCTTGCACATGTAACTTGTTATAAACCTTCCTGTGCCCAGCGGCTAGTTAATGTATGTCACAGTTTCCCAGACAGAAAACCTGGTTCCTCTGGAGCTCTGAGGGAGGGAAGCGATGCACCGACGGTAAATTAACATTTGGTTTACATGCTGGCAGAGAAATAAAGATGTGTGTGTGTGTGTGTGGGACTCTTCCATCTCCATGGAGGGATGGGAGGATCAAAGTGTGTCTCGTCTAACAGACAACAACCAATCACTAAAGAAAGAGATCTGTCCCAACATGCTTTAAAACATGCACACACACACACACACACACACACACACACACACATGCACCTGAGTACCTTGGCAAAGTCACCACTGTCTACATAGAAACATAGACCTCCCACTCAGTTCATCACAGCGACGACACGCAGCCAGTTTTCCACACTGTGGTTCACATCAATCAGCTTTAGTTCAATATTAATGGAACATGTTTTATATTTAACTCGCACGTTTACACATGAATCTTTTGAAATGCACCATTTAAGAAACAGTTGAAGAGCTACAGATGAGAAATCTGCATTTTCTGTCTCAAAAGGAAATGAAAATACAGACATCAAACCTAAATAACCCATATGTTGCTGTATATTTTATCTCAGTAATGATCTCTGATACAGCCTGGCTGTATTTATATCTTAATATGCAAATTAAGCGCATGGAGTCTCAAGTAATGACAGACGGTTCAGACTACATTACAGGGTTTCCGCTACATGTAATTGATCGTGGCGCACCGCCACGGCAAAATAAAAGCCGCCACACCTTCAGAATGATGATTTTTTTTTTTTTTTTAATGTTAAAACAATGTAAAGCAGGTTTTCCACTAGGGGTTGCACAGACTAGTCCCCTGCTCCACAATGACGTTTTGAGCTTGACGTCGACTAGTCGCTGATGGTCGCTGATCATGTAACAGTAGGCTACAAGAGTAGCGGCTTGAAACAACAGCTGAGTGCGCTGAATGAAAAAAATACGAGCGCCGTCAAGCTGGATAGAACGAGATCGGACCAGACAGGAAGTCGGGCACAGAAAAGGCGAGAGAATCCGGTCAATTTTCAAAATAAAATAAATGATGATTAAGTTTGCTTGTCCGTCTATAAATATTTGTCAGTTGCGTCTGCACACAAGACACATCCATAGGCTACATACAGCGCTAGAGACAGACCTGTGTGTGTGGAAAACCGAGCAGCCTACAGACGGGTCGATGTTTGACCGGCGTGGAGAGAGAGAGCAGGAGAAGCTGCTGCTTCCGCGGCCAGTGTGTCCGGGCTGCCGGCAATTAAAAAAAAAAAAAAAAACTCAGCTCATATCGACAGCTTTACGTCGCGCACAACAACAACAGCAGCAACCAACCAGGAAAAACAAAAACTGTGAGTGAAACTGTGACTGAGCAGGACTGTGATGGTGACGAGGCCTGTGTGTCGTTTTCCTCCCTAATTGTTTAATGAACAGTAGCTACAGTATTATCTTTTGCACCTGTAGCCTATATGTTACAAAAAAACAAACTGATTTACAGTTTGTTGTTTATAAAGCTGCTGTATTGTGGACTCATTTCTGTGCGTGAGCTGTCAGTCAGTGAATACAGATTGTTGCAGAGCATTTCCCTCCTCCTGGGATTTTAGTTATGATGGGAAAAATATTAATGATGTCATCAGCGACTAGTCGACGATCCGGTCGCGCGCACCCGCCACTCTTTAAAAAAATCCTGGAGGAAACACTGCATTAACACCAGGTAACACATCACATCTGGAGCTGGTGTGGTGGTGCATCTGTGCCCATTTACACCGACTGTAAACGCACATCTGTGAATCTTTCTGCAGGTTAGATGACCGGATATGTAATAAAACCAGGAGGAAATGAAGTATAATTAGTATAAAGCATCGTAAAACTACAGCCCAGTGTTGCCTCTTTCTTGTAGCTCTGTGTTTGGTCTCCACCACCATGTTATTACACCTGCTTCAAAACAAAACTTTATCTATTCTCTACTCTTTATATCCTCTCTCTACCTCTGCATAACTTTTCTTTTTTATTTTAATGAGCTGTATTGATATTATTACTGCACAAGAAGTTGTCACAGCTTAATTCAATGCTGTGCTGCTGAGCTGCAGTTTCACCTCCTCCATGATCAGTCAGTGTGGAGGTCTGAGACTGACTGCTGTATTTCTCCAAGGAGGTTTTAATAGGATGTAGTAATCAGCTGTGTGTGTGTGTGTGTGTAGTAGTAGTAGTAGCAGTGGTAGCAGTTGTGTCAAACTGCCTCGGGGTCCTTTGAATAGATTACAGCTCATTAAACAGCAGACGACCAACAAAAGCTGGACTGCTTCAACCTCTGAGAGTGTTTGAGTGTGAGTGTGTGTGTGTGTGTGTGTGTGTGAGTGTTGCCTTGTGTATATGAAGATAAGACCACGGCTACAAAAAGACACGTCACCCACTCTCTCACCGCCACACACACACACACACACACACACACACACACTGTCATTATCTCCGTCTGTCTGAATGTGTTCAGGTTTTAGTCGACTGTTGTTTACTGTCAACACTTGGTCTCGGCTCCGCTGCTGCTCCCAAGACGATAAGTGCAGTCAAACCTTCACACAGACACTTTTTGTTTTGCCTGAATTACTGTGAGACGATTAAATGGTGGATAAGTGAGAACAATTCAAACATGGCAGCCCATTCACCCAGCGTATAACACATAAACACTCTCTGTCTAGTTTATATTGGATATAACTGGGAGTAGGGAATCACCACAGGCCTCATGATACAATATTATCATAATACTAATGCCACAATATAATATTATTGAAATTTAAAATATTTTGCAATATGAGTATAGCAATAACATATTGTCATACATTGCAATTTATTGCCTTTTTTGCAAGGTTCTGCTGGTTTATAAAAGGAAAACTTTGTTTTATCTATTCCTTTTTCTAATGCAAAGTTAGACAGTTAACATGGGAGTCAATGGGAACTGACTCACTTTTGAAATCGGACTCTAGTGGCCATTTGGAGAACTGTGGTTTTATAGATTCTTCATTCATAATTTCTTAAAGGGATAGTTCAACATTTTGGCAAATTGGCCCATTGCCATAATCCCTATAGTCATAGCAGTAGGTTCTTTACCTTTATTTGTCGGTGCAAGCTATTTTTAGAACGGCGGAGCAGAGCCGTGAGCTGCTCAGAGCTACGCTACGGAGGCTAATGGAATTTCTTGGTTTCCCTCATCAAACTCATCAAATACACAATCCAACAACTCCAAAACGCTCTGGTGGACAAGTTGTGACCTGCACATTCACCACGCTATGAGATAATAACAGAACGTTACCAGACAGAGTTGGGGCGGCAGTGGCTCAGGTGGTAGAGCGGGTCGTCCAATGATCAGAGGGTTGGCGGTTCGAATCCCGCTCTGTCCCGGTTGCTGCCGTAGTGTCCTTGGGCAAGACACCTTACCCACCTTGCTCCTGATGGGTCGTGGTTTAGCACCTTGCATGGCAGCTTCCGCCATCAGTGTGTGAATGTGTGTGTGAATGGGTGAATGTGATGTATGATATACTGTAAAGCGCTTTGGGTATCGTTTCCGATGGAAAAGCGCTATATAAAATACAGACCATTTACCATTTACCATTTTAGAGGTAAATTCATGCAAAACCACTGATGTGCGTTCCTGTTGGGGGCAGTTTTTCAGAAAGCAGTCTCTGCATTTCCCTCTAAAACAACTCTGTCTGGTAACGTTGTGTTATTATCTCATAGCGTGGTGAATGTGCAGGTCACAACTTGTCCACCAGAGCGTTTTGGAGTTGTTGGATTGTGTATTTGATGAGTTTGATGAGGGAAACCAAGAAATCCCATTAGCCTCCGTAGCGTAGCTCTGAGCAGCTCACGGCTCTGCTCCGCCGTTCTAAAAACAGCTTGCACCGTCAATTAATGGTAACGAACCTACTGCTAAGACTATAGGGATTATGGCAATGGGCCAATTTGCCAAAATCGACAATGATTTAATTGACAGTTAGTTGTAATAAGGTTTTTGTGGAGCAAGGCCGGTCGATCCCGGCTTCGTCTGCATGAACAGAGAGAGTTTGTTGAGTGTGTGGAGGTGAAGGTGACTGTTGAAAGTGTGTTTGTTCTCTCTTTAATTGAAGCGCAGGTCGCGTCGTCTTTTACAAACAGCAACCTGAGCAGCATCAGCGTCTTTACAGGCCAAGTCTGAGTCTGAAGTGACACAAGCATTTAGCGCTCTCTGACACACATACACACACACACACCGCACAACACACACACAGAGGGCAGTGTGTTCACAGTCAGCCTGCCAACGCTTTCAGAATACAGATTAGTGGTGAAATAAGAGCCGTGGTTTCGCTCGGGGGGCTGGCAGCAGCTCGGGTCGAACAAATCAAACGCTACGCTTTACTTTGTTTTAGTCTCAGTTCAAAGTATATATGTGTGTGTGTGTGTAAGAGAGTTTGTGTGTGTAAGAGAGTTTGTGTGTGTGTGTGTTGGCTGAAGTTGGATAGCACCATTGGATTTGTTTAAAAGTGTTTGGATTAAAGAGCGTCTGATATCAACAAGATCTTGTTTCTGCATTCCTGTTTTTCTCTAGATCGAAGCACGTTTCCACCCGTCTTACATATGTATGTGTGTGTGTGTGTGTGGTCAGCTCTCTGTGCGTGTGAGGGAGTTAACCGAGCAGTGTGTGAAAGGCTCGGTGGCTGGGAGGGAGGTTGGTTGGTTCGTCTCCGTGTCCTCTGAGCTGATGTGTTTTCTCAGCTGCCTGAGGAGGAGGAGGAGGAGGAGGAGGAGGAGGAACGGCCGAACTCTTCATCTGAATCCTCCTCCCCGACTCCTCCGAGGACGATTAAAGCTGCAAGGCATCATGGGAGGGATGACAAGACAAGTGATGCTGCGGTTTATTTGTGCAGAGAGATGTTCGAGTGCAGTGCAGAACGCATGAAGGGAGGACGCCAAGTAAACACCACACATTTTTCTTATGGCAACTTTACTGTAAATAAAAGATAACTGGGGTTTTAGATTGTTGTTTGGACTGAACCTCAGTGAATTATGGGCATTATTTACTATTTTGCAAGTTGTAAAGGTTAATTGTTAATCAATGAATTGGTGAAATGAGGAGTAAATTGATTATAGTGAAATAATCGATAGTTTCTTCTATATTTTTGCATTATTGACGAATTCAATTGACAATGACACTATTTGTGGAGAAAATAAAATAATAATATTCATTTTTATTCTGAAATATAATATTTTGAAGTTTGGCTTTATTCTGAAAATGGACGGATGGAGTATTTTATCATAGAACAGATACTGTAGAAGAATTAACAGCTTTTATTGTGAAATAATGAACCAAAATAGCTTAAGTATCTGATATGTATGCATGTCTATGTATCATGTGACCGTTTTTAGTCTCAAATTCAAAGTTAAGATTCAGGGTGACAAACTCTTTTGGGTTCGTAAATAAAAAACTGTTTCTGCCACTTAAAGGGATAGTTCAACATTTTGGCAAATTGACCCGTTGCCATAATCCCTATAGTTTTAGCTATTTTTAGAACGGTGGAGCAGAGCCGCTAGCTGCTCCAGAGCTACGCTACAGTGGCTAATGGGATTTCTTGGTTTCCCTCATCAAACTCATCAAATACACAATCCAACAACTAAAAAACGCTCTCGTGAGCCTCATGAGCCTCCATAGCGTAGCTCTGAGCAGCTCGCGGCTCTGCTCCGCCGTTCTAAAAATAGCTTGCACCGACAATTAAAGGTAACAAACCTACTGCTATGACTATAGGGATTATTTTTAATGGCTTTTAACACCTTGCCCGGAGGACTACAGTCTGAAACTAGCCTTTGGCTAACACTGGCACCTTTACATTTATTATGTTCATTAATGTGCACTGTCCCCCTTAAACAAATAAATAAAATAAAATAAATTATGGCGACGGGTCAATTTGCCAAAATGTTGAACTATCCCTTTAAATTCTAAGAAGTAGTACTAGTAGTAGTGAGATTTGAGGTTTCTCTCCTCTGGGTGACTACAGCAGTGCAGCAGCCCAGTGAGCCGAGGGTCGTGGCAGCTGCTTCACTGCAGATGATTGACAGTTATCAGTGTCCATGACAACCCTGTCCCCTCCCCCAGGACAACCGGTCAGCAGATCTGTGGCCAGAATGAACTCTGTCCACCGAAACAAAAGCATTTAAAACATCGAAACATCGAATCAACCGCATGCAGCCGTTCACTCTGAGGCTCCGACGTCCATTAATTAACAGAAACCAAGTCGTCATTATAACATGTTGGTGTCTGTCTGCTGCCGTCGTCGGGCCAGAGGTCTGAAAATCCCACCAGCAGCAAAGTGATCCAGCCAGGACGTAACCGGAGACGGGAGGTATTCCCAGGAATATCTACTTATTTAAAGAATCCACACACACACACACACACACACACACACACACACACACACACACACACACACACACACACTCATGCAGAAGGCATCCTAAGACTGCAGCCTCCCCTGCCTGGCATCCTCGGCCCGCTCCTCCTCCTCCTCCTCCTCCTCCTCCTCCTCCTCCTCCTCCTCCTCCTCCCGGCCTCGGTGTGTGTGGTATTCCAGGCTCGTACGACCTCGCCGCCCCGCAGGAGCTGTGAGGAATTCTGTTTACTCCTCCAGCGGCACTCGCCAAAATAAAAAAATAAAAAAGCTCCCGCCTCACATGAAACTGTAACCCAGTTAGATCATGGGAGCTCAGTGTGTGTGACTCTGTCAACGAGGCACAAGTATCAACGTTGACCTCGCTGGCCTTTCACGTTCGTTTTTTATTTAGAATCACGCAGAAACACTGGAAGTTAAACTTGATTTAAAGGAATAGTTCACCAAAATTCAGTCATTATTGACTCACCCTCATGCTGATGAATACTCCAGAGTAGTTTTTTATTCCTCAAAGTGCATCTGGAGACCCGGGAGGTCGGTTTGTAGTCCAACGAAATCCTTATGAGAGTCAATAGGGCCTGACACAAAAAGTCCATAAAACTACACAAAACCATTTAATATTCCTCCACACTGTTCGTCCGCCGCAATCCAAGTGTCCTGAAGGGATATAGTCCAGAGTTTACTCAAAAAGACGTCATTTAGGACATTTTTACAGCCTAAACAGTCCTGTATTGATCACACGCATGAACGCGAGAGCGCACCCAAGGCAAACTTAATACAGGACTGTTTAGGCTGTAAAAATGTCCTAAATGACGTCGTTTTGGGTAAACTCTGGACTATATCCCTTCAGGACACTTGGATTGCAGCGGACGAGCGGTGTGGAGGAATATTACAAGGTTTTTGTGCTATTGACTCTTATGTAAGGATTTCGTTGGGCTACGAACCAGCCTCCCGGGTCTCCAGATGCACTTTGAGGACTGTGTGACGATGTCTTCAGTATATATGACAATAAAGATTTGAAAGTTTGAAAAACTACTCCAGCGTATTCATCAGCATGAGGGTGAATTTAATTTTTTGGTTAACTATTCCTTTAATTTGGCCTATTTTACAGTTGATGTGTGAGTGAGAAGTGAGAAGTGATTTTTCCACATCTCTCTGCACAAACTGAAACTGTGAGAATAAAAAAAATCTATTTTTTTGGCCTCAGAGGTGAAACCCAGACCTTGAAACCTTCCCGCTGTGTGAGGACGTTAACACCTGAAGCAGCGAAGATTCATCAGCGTTTTCTCAACACGGTTTATTTTATTTAGCTTTTCCTCAGGTTTCTACATTTCTCACAGACGAGTTGGTCTGAGCCGGTCGACACAAGATCATAATTGTTTCCTCGTTAAGCTGCTGCAGTTTCCTGTTGAAACAGGATATGGGTGAGGGATGGATGCTGCATTCAAGTGCATCACGTATAATCCTATTTCAGTGTATTTATGTGCTTCTAGACTGAAATCTGTGATGGTCGTTATCAATTATGTTAAATGCTAGCAAAACTAAACTGTCAATCCTTGCATCTTTAATCAATAGTTTATCACATTTACTGTTTCTACATGTGTGACGTTACAACTCAGCAACTCGACCATCAACTTTCCAAGTTCAGAGATGAATTTAATGACTCTGAAACTAATTCTTCTGATTATTAAACTATATGAAAACAGTTTTAACATAGTTGGAGGTTGTTTTGAAGTGTCGAACCAATGGGATGAGAGCATGTGAGGTCATGTGATTTGATTGGAGGTGAGGAGCTTTTACTGTATTTATAGGAGGTTTTCTGAACTCCCACTTGCACCGTATGACATTTATAGTTGTGTTAAAACATCCTTGACTTATATAAAACATTTTTTCACTTCAGAAACACCAGATGAAGCTAAAATTGAAGCTGATGGGATCTTAAATCACAGCGTCGCGGCCGATGTGAAATCTAAAGTTGTTGTTTCTGTGCAGCAGCTTCTCGTCCCGTCGCCTCTGCAGCTCTCAGCTCAATGTGACCTTTCCACCGCCGCTGCTGCTAATTAGCCGTACGCCGGTATTTCGTGCCGCGGCATTAAAGAGATTGACAGCGGCGGAGCAAGCGACACTTCTGCTGCTCGCTTGTTGACACGGGAGACGTATTGAAGTGGTAAAGTGACCTTGGCTTGGCTATATGGAGAGAAAGAGAGGGAGGGATGCTGACTGATGCAACCACCAGGCAACACTACGCAGCTGTTTGAACCTTGACCATCACCTGATTGGTTTTGCCTTCAGCCAATCAGGTGGCAGCAAAAAAAAAAGTTTTAGTGGGACTTAAGTTACATATTATTCCATGCATATCTGTTTCCTCTTCACGGGGTTTTGACATCACAGCTCTGACATCCGACTCCCTGCAGAGTTGAAGGTGAACAGGGTGATGGGAGAGCTCGTTATCACACACTCAACATGCTGTAAATTAATAGAAATCAATACGTGTTTTCCTCTCTGACATTTCACTTTGACTCTTTTCTGAACTTAAACCTCTAAACTCTCAACTATTTCAAGTGGAGTTCTTCAGTCTGGGCAGGAAGTCGGTCTTTAAAGAAGATATATGTTAGTTTTGCTGCTGCTACGTAGCCACGTTTAGCATTAATGACTATCTGGAGGAAACATTTACTGTAGCAGCAAGATGTAGCTGCACTAATGTTTGCTATGTCACAAGAGTTAAATGACTCCTATCTGTGGTGTATTTTTATTCATATTATACTTTTTTTTTGTAATTTTCTTAAATTTTTCTCTCCAAAATAAAAGGTGGAGGTTTATTTTCATTGTTATGGTCCAGTGTCTTCTGGTTTCTTCACTATTTCCACTGATGAACAGTATTGTTCTATTTACAATAACATCATGACATTGGACAGGGAGAATAATTATAATAGATTTTATTTTTACAACATTTTTAAAGTGGTAATATCATTATTAAGTCAATTTTTGGTACTTTTAAAGCTACAGATATTGCAAGAGAACAGGAAAAGGATCTAAAACTGGAGCGTTATATTGAAATAACGTGATGTGAACTGTATTTTAATGCAGATGCGGTGAGTTTCAGTTTCCTCCACCTTTGTCGACTGAAACTCCATTTAGATGAATCTATGACACCTGTTTTGGATAAAACACAAGAATAATAGTAGAATAATAAACATTAGTAATGTTATCTGCTTTACAGAAACTTAAAGAGCATATGTATAGACAGCCAGTTTGACTGACGGGTGATCTGAAGGACATGTAGAGAAAACTGGAAATGTAAAGATCTGTATGTTTCAGGCTTTCGGGCTCTCCTGTCCTCCTTTTCTTCTTTTTCTTCTTCTCCTCTGACATTTCATCCCCCCCTCTCTGCCCTCTCTCTCTCTCGCTGCCTTCATCCTCCTCTTCCTCTTCCTCTCCTCTCTTCGCCCCCTCATGCACCAGTTATCAAAAATAGCTCCGTGCTCGTAACCTCCCTGTAGCAACAAGACAAGAAATATAGTCTCATACGACAGGACTGTGATTTACTGCCTGTCCTGCTGGGCCACTGTATGTGTGTGTGTGTGTGTGTGTGTGTGTGTGTCTTCAGCTGCTCCGGTTCCTCAGCCACCAGTGTGTTGGTGGGGAGCGGCTCCTCCAGTGGGAATGTGACGGCTGAGTTCACATCCCAGTCGGACGGACGGAGGTTTAGATTCCAGTCTTAGATTCCAGGTCACCTACTGTTCATTGTGGCGGTTCTCGGTGCCAGCAGCGCAGCGCTGCGGTGTGGTGTGGTGTGGTGCATGTGCACGACCCCCATCGTCCGCCGCCCGTTCCTCCGGTTACACAGCGAGCGTCCAGAGCTGTGAGATCAACGAATGCCACCACACCGGTGACGTTATCGTCTTGATACTCGATGTCGTCGGTCTGATTCAGTTCAGAGAGTTGAATACTGTTACTGTAACGGTGAGGAGGGAAAGGAAACGGAGAGAAGTGCTCCGACTGATCCTCAAGGTCGTTGAAGGCCGAGGAGTCGTCTGTGAGGAGAGTTGAGGGTCTCGATTAGATCATTATCAAGAATATTCAAAACTTTTACTGACTTTACATGCTTATTAAAAACAAACACTTCTCCTAAAGTGATACTTTGGTTATTAGTTGTGGGTTGTGTGAGTTACTTACCTATCAGCTCCTAGTTT
Source organism: Trachurus japonicus (assembly GCF_045865225.1). NCBI lineage: Eukaryota > Metazoa > Chordata > Actinopteri > Carangiformes > Carangidae > Trachurus > Trachurus japonicus. Next base: position 9,202,458 of record NC_140917.1, on the reverse strand, counting down.
AGAGGGGCAGCAGGACAGAAGCATAAAAATGTGTTTTAGGCCGTGAAAAAAAAGCTAATGAAAGGTACGCTTTATTTTGAAAGAGCCATTAACTATGTAACTACATTTTTCCAAAGATACCGGTAAGCTGTCGGGGTTAGATAGAACTTAAGTTCTCTGACAAAGTCTCCACCTTAAGTCGCTGAGATTACTCTGCAATAGTTTATCTTCTTCCTCGTGTTTTATTGTGTAGCTTCACCTTTTGGGTTTTATGGCGGTATCACACACACACAATTATCTTCAGAACAAGGCAGACAAAGCTTTGTTTCGGTCTAGACTGAAGTCTTTGCATGTTGGTTGTCGACAAGGTCACGATAAAAAAAAACTTGTTTCTGCTGTTTGCATTTCACTTTCTCTGAAATCAAGATGAGCCACGATGAGACTCGGTTTCTCTTCAGGTCCAGACTCAGTGATGATACCTGCATGGAGACATGTGACTGAACATGAGATACATTTTTAAGGGGAACTATGCAAGTCCAGTCGCTTTTCCACTGTTTTGCTAACCCTCCTCCTGGCCATGTGCGTTTGTTTACAACGAAGCCGGCGAGCAATCAATCCATAGAGTGGTAGATGACATTACGACATGCATATTCGTGTCTTATCTGTCATAAGCAAGAGATTACAGGTTACGGGGCGCGTTTGTCAGAGCTAGAGCAGGGACACCGGGGCGGCGGTTCTGATCTTACAAAGTTGATTTCCAGTCAAGAGACGCTAGGTGGAAGGCAGAGAGTTACAAGTCATTTATTTAACCATCATAATTACTCTGAAGCTGTTTCATTAAGGTACAAATGTAGCATAGTTAAGGTGAAAGTCCTGCATAGTTCCTCTTTAAAGGATCAGTTCATTTAAGAACACGTTAAAGAATCCTAACTGTCAGAGCCTCCACTGTTTGTGGTGAATAAACAAACTGTGAAGAAGGAAGAGGTTAAAAAAGTTTGTCTGTATAGATCTGTGATGTCACACAGTTTAGTTTCATCTGCGACCTCCTCTTCGCGCCGCTTCGATCCGACTAATCGCTCGTTTCCTGTCGTTTTGACGCCATCAGGACTCAGGACTTCCTCCTCTGGGCGTCTGAGTCTGAACCGGTCGCTCTCTGGCTGCCGGAGCCTCGAGGCCGTCGAGCCGAGCTCAGAGCGAACCGGCTGCAGGTCAGACAGAGACGCTGCTCTGTCCCAGTGAATTGGGTCAAATGGGTCTCAACACATTACACACACACACACACACACAGACACACACATGGGCTCAGCGTGAGAAGTCCACCGTCGGGTCAATCAGCTGAATTGACCAGGAACTAACTGAGTGACCGTGACCCTGCAGCACTAGTCTGCTACAACCAGGAGGCTCAAACCAACTGTGTCACTGAGGGAAAAAAAGTTTATTTATTGTATTAAAGCAGAAGTAAGTGGTCCGGTCGTTTTCGCTAATGCTGCGTTCCAGGCAGGCTTTTGAAATCGTAAATTACAGCTTCAAGTCACAACTTACGACTTTGTAGCGTTTCAGGCAACCCACTCGTGTTTTTCCGACCTGTTTTACCGGTGAAAGTCACTATAACGGCCACTCGTAACTTCTGACCGGTGAACTCGTACCAGATCGAACTGGTACCACTTCACGGTCGGAAAAATACGAGTTTCCTTGAACGCACCATAACAGTCCTCGTCCCTACGTCACCACATTCACGGCGTCCCTTGCCTGCACACACAGCCCTGCATGCCGTTCTCTCTCCTCTTTGGATAAAAACTGTAGGATACGATAAATGTTTTCTCCTCAGCTCAGAGCAGAGCAGAGTGACTGACAGACCCGTGTTTCAGTCCAAACACTCTATGTAAGTGATTGCTGTCGGAAGATATAACTATTTAAGACTTATATTAACACAAATATATCACTTACTTCTGCTTTAACTGTAGAATCTTAAAGGGATAGTTCAACATTTTGCAAACTGGCCCATTGCCATAATCCCTATAGTCATAGCAGTAGGTTCGTTACCTTTAATTGTCAGTGCAAGCTATTTTTAGAGCGGCGGAGCAGAGCCGCGAGCTGCTCAGAGCTACGCTACGGAGGCTAATGGGATTTCTTGGTTTCCCTCATCAAACTCATCAAATACACAATCCAACAACTCCAAAACGCTCTGGTGGACAAGTTGTGACCTGCACCTTTACCACGCTATGAAATAATAACAGAACGTTACAATAACAGAAAGTTACAAGACAGAGTTGTTTTCGAGGTAAATTCATGCAAAACCGCTGATGCGCGTTCCCGTCAGGGCAGTTTTTCGACAAGCAGTCTCTGCATTTGCCATGAAAACAACTCTGTCTGGTAACGTTCTGTTATTATCTCATGAGCCTCCGTAGCGTAGCTCTGAGCAGCTCACGGCTCTGCTCCACCGTTCTAAAAATAGCTTGCACCGACAATTAAAGGTAACAAACCTTCTGCTATGACTATAGGGATTATGGCAATGGGACAATTTGTTACTTTTACACTTTACTCAGCACATTTAGTTTCCCCCTTTTTATTTCAGTTTAAAGCTCAAATTTCCAAACTCAGGACATTTTCTCCTTTTTTGTCTGTTTTTAATAGGTGGCGTCACCATTTAAATACATAGAAGCAGTTTATTGTCAAAGTAGAAGTTCTGTGAAAGTCATCTGGAGGTTCCTCAGAGTCAAACTCAAACACAGTGTCACATTTTTAAAAGCACCTTGGAGTCGTATTTAAGCCTCGGTTTTTATTACGGCTCTTTGGCCTTAATGTGAGTTTTAACAGTTAATATTATTGGCACTGGTTCCTTAAAATGAAAAGCGATGGTAGCTCAGGATTATTCGCGCTTTAACTGCTGGGGTCCTGCAGGACAGCGGCCGACTGACTGACAGCGTCGGTGGAAACGGGCCCAGACTCCTCGTCGGGCGCCAAGTGTTTGAACGGCGAAGATCTGGGGAAACGATCTCGTCCTGCACGGAGCTTCAGCTCCTGTCGAGTTAGTAGAAGTGTTTCCAGGGAGGAAAACCTTCCTCACGACGGACGGAGCTCATTTGGACGTCTGCTTTTCAACTCTGACTCTATTTCTGCCGTGGAGGTCGTTTTCCAGAGAGCAGCTTCCTGTCACTCAGACGCTCACTATAACATCATCCTTTTAAAGAAGCTCAGTGCGATCTCTCTCCTTTTTTTAATTTAATTTAATTTATTTATTCCTTCAAATTATTATGAACAATATTATCATTCTTTTTATTATATTCCATAATTTATCTTCCTTTATTTATTTATCTTTTTGTCTTTTTCTCACTTTAAAGCTGTACAGAAAAGAAAAATGAATTTGAGCCCACTGTGGGTCTTAACATTAGTGTAATAACTCATCTATCAGACGATGTAGGCCAAACTTTGTGCAAAATTCTATCTTTGAGTAAATGCGGGATGAAAGTTGGGTAGTTTTTTTCGCATTGGATAATGCAGGCGCACAAATTATGCGTCACGTTGCTCACGATTCATCAGCCACTGATATTGGATCCGTCATCCGTCAATCAAGCGTGTGAGACAACACACACACACCGAGCTCGGTCTCACCCCAAACATTAAATATCCCACCCGCGGGGCGGTGCGTGGCGCAGTGGGTAGAGCGGCCGCCCCATGTAGAGGCTACAGTCCTCGCCGCAGGCGTCCCCGGTTCGAATCCCGCGTCGGGCAGACCTTTCCTGCGTGTCATTCCCCCTCTCTCTGCCTCCCCATTTCCTGTCTATCTCTACTGTCATCACTATCAAATAAAGGCAAAAAAAGCCGAAAAATATACTTTAAAAAAAAAAAAAAAAAATATCCCACCCGCTTGATAACGACCAATCAAATTCATTTTCCTTACTCGGGTAAAGTCGTGCCGCAACTCGTGGAAACTTGTAGAAGGAGGCGCGACAAACAGGGCAAACGGCCATTTCTGAACACCTTTAAATCTGTGTAATTGATTTTATGTTCTAATTATTATTATTTTATCGTACTGCTTTATTATACAACTCTTGATTATAAGTGTTAAGATGATGTGCAGCTGTAAAAGGGAAATGGGTAGCACTTTATAATAAGTACACACTATTTAGCATTAGTTAAGCATTAATAAATACTGAATTCTTCATTTATAACGCATGAATCCTCATTAGTATGTAGTTTATAGTGCTAATCAATGATGAGTAAACTGTGTTTATAAACTACATACTAATGAGTATTATTGTGTTATAAATGATGAATTTGGTAGGCTATTTAATGCTTAATAGTGTGTACTTACTATAAAGTGTTACCAGGAAATGGATTTGTCATGTTACCATTATGAAAAAATAAATAAAAATCAAGTTAGAAGCTCAGTGAAGCGTCGTGTCGCCCCCCCTCACCTCGACGAGACGACTGTTTGGTCTGCAGCGAGTTGCCGGCGCCCCGCTGGCTGATGGGAGTTTTAGCCTGGACTGATTCGCAAGTACGACACCTCGTTTCTCCAAGGAGCGCATGCAGCGAGAGGAGAGGAGGAGGAGGAGGAGGAGGAGAGGAGGTGAGAAGAGAGGAGGTAACACCTCGTCTGAGGGTGAGAAGAGCGGAGGAAGAGTGAGGAAGAGGATGCGAGGGAAGCCAAAAGAGGAGAGCGGAGGATGATGTGTGAAAAGGGATGGTGTGATGATGGAAGAGGAGAAGAGTTCATCATCCCTCTAGTTTCTCTGCAGCACATTTAGACTCAAACACAGTGTATTTGATTCGTTCATTAGCCGCTCTCAATCAATCAATCAATCAATCAATCAATCAATCAATCAAATTTTATTTATATAGCACCGTTCAAAGCAAATAAATGCCGTTCAAAGTGCTTTACATTTTGATGGAAAAAGTATATATAAGAAGTGAAACAAGAAGAATGACATGGAGACTAATGCACGAAGATTAAAAACAACAATAAAATATCACAATAGTAGAAAATAAAATAAAATCAAAACACAATAAAATATGATAAAATATTTAAAAGAAAAAAAAAATAAACGTTGGTCGACCATAAACACACTTAATTACGTTAATTCAGAGTCGCCACTAATGTGACCAGGACGTTAGGAAGCGATGAGTGAAAAAGAAACAGAAACAGAAAGTGTGAAACCTTTTATAAGTTTAGTTTTATAACCATAACAGGTAATTACATCATTATTATTAGTTTATTGTGACATTTAAGTCGTTTTAAGACAAGACGACCGCTTTTTGAAGAGGAGAGAGGAAAGAGAAAGGAGGGAATAGGAGAAACAGTGTGTGATGATGATGAAGAGGAGGAGGAGGAGAGGGAAAGAGGGAAGAGCAGAGGAGAGAAGGAGGTGTCAGTGGTGCAATGCAGTGCTCGCTACCCCACCCACCCACCCACACACACACACACACACACACACACACACACACACATTTGTAAACTGTACTCGTTAGGACAGTACATGCACTGTGATGCACTTTTTTTAATATCACGATAATGATCATAAAAAAAAACATAAATACAACACGTGACGAGTGTTTTTACTGTCGGAGTTTCAGCTCGGTCCTCACAGGAGCAGGAAGACGATCAGCAGCTCGTGTTGTGTTGTTGTGTTGTGTTGTTGTGTTGTTGGAGCGTTGTTGGAGCTCCAGGCCGACAGGCTGAGGTCTGCTGAACTCTTCCCCGGGAGGGAGCTCCATCTGGGGGGAGACAGAGGACGACCATCTGCTCCCTCCTGGTGCCTGTGGAGCTTCTTCTGCCACCTCGTCCTTCAAACACAACCCGAGCCCTCCACAAACCCTGACCTCTGACCTCTGCTGGTCACACAGGAGGAAATGGGTTAATACTCTGGTCTGAGGTGGAAAGTTGTCCAATGTTGATCAGGTTTTAAAGGGATAGTTCAACATTTTTGGCAAATTGGCCCATTGCCAGCTTGCTCAGAGCTACGCTACGGAGGCTAATGGGATTTCTTGGTTTCCCTCATCAAACTCATCAAATACACAATCCAACAACTCCAAAACGCTCTGGTGGACAAGTTGTGACCTGCACATTCACCACGCTATGAAATAATAACACAACGTTACCAGACAGAGTTGTTTTATAGGCAAATGCAGAGACTGCTTGCTGAAAAATCAGTGGTTTTGCATGAATTTACCTCTAAAACACGTTTTTTTTAAAAAATAATTCAAAACTAAGCAGGATTTCTCCGTGGCTATGCTACATTTTTACCTCAATTAAAAAGCTAATTGTGATCGTTAACTACATGACTTGTGACTTGTTATGAGTGAGAACGGAGGCTCTATGCCTTCACCTGGCGTCTCATGGCTGAAAACCAACCTTGCAACATCAGTGTAGTACCTGGCTGCCGCCCCTGGTGTCTCAGCTCTCGTCTCTGCGGCACCGCGACACAAACGTGCTCTGTAACCCGTAATCTTTTGTTCATGACGGTCAAGACCACACAAACACACGCGCCATAACATCGTATATGTTGTGTAACGTTATCCACTGCTCCATTTATTGATTTTTCGCCGGCTTTGTTGTAAACAAATGCACATGGCTGAGAGCAGCGTAACCAAAACAGCGGAAAAGCACTTGCACAGTTCCCCTTTAAAGTGCCTAGGCCGGCTTAAAAAAAAACATCTTCATCGCTTTGACATCACAGTGGACGTGTTTTGAGGGAACTCTGGGAAGTGAGAGATGTTTGTTTGATGCCCAATTTTGACTTTTGAAGTTTATCTTTTCGATTACGAGACGTTGAGATGTTAAATTACATTAAAAGCTTCTCTGAGCAACTTCAGATGTTTCCTGTGGCACCGAGCTGCTGATGAGACGCGTGTGTTGTGTGTTTCCTGTTTTCTGCTGTTTATTGTATCGGGTGCAGGTGTTGTGTTGCCTATTTGTGCGTTTTACGGCTGCTTTGAATACACTTTATGACATTAACAATACTCCTACTGTTTCCTGAAGCTGGTTTTACATCTCAGTAATAATCTCTCTCTCTGTCTCTGTCTCTCTGTCTCTGTGGTTCCAGGAGGGACGAGGGACATCGGCTCGGCTCTCACCAGGATGTGCATGAGGCACCGCAGCATCGAGGCCAAACTCCGCCAGTTCTCCATGTGAGCAGATCTGTGTGTGTGTGTGTGTGTGATGAACAGGTGTAGGCCTCTCCTCCCAGCTCTCCATGGCAACCTGCTCCTCCTCCTCCTCCTGCTGCTGCTTCCAGCTTTTCCATCCATCCATCCATCCTCCACCATCTTTGCTCTCTTCTCCGACTGCGTCACCGAAATCAATTAACCGGATCAATTAGAACGTTGTTACCGTTTATTTGTTGTCATAGCGACGGGGTTAACTGATGCTGATGGATGAAGTCATCCCACCGACTCTTCCTCCTTTTCTTCTGTTCGCTGATTCTGTTAGCTTCTCTTTTAATTTCCTTCCTTCTTCTCCCGCTGCGACGCCATCCCTCCCTCCGCTCGTCTGTTTTCTTCCTCTCCTCCTTCTTCTTCTTCCTCCTCTTCCTCTTCCTCCTCTCTCTGCACGAGTCCCCGTGTGGAGGGAGAGGAGTCGCTCACATTGAAATGAGACGATGAGGCTCGATGTAAAACCGGCCACACGGAGGATTCACCCTGTGGTTACACGAAGCCTCGCGAACAAACATCCATCTCTTCTCCGCCGTCTCCCAGTGTCTTCCTCCTCTTCCTCCTCTTCCTCCTCCTCCTCCTCCTCCTCCTCGTCTTCCTCCTCCAGGATCCGTATGAGACATGTAATCCACCCGAGGACGTGGTTTACCAGCGTGTGTGTGTGTGTGTGTGTGGAGAGTTTGGAGGCCAAGAGACGTCTGAACCGCAGAGGATTTTGATGTTTTTCTCTGTTTCATATCATTGAAAAGTGAATATCTTTTTATCGTTTTGAGGAACGTCTTTTTGTGATGTTTTATGAACCAAACACACAAAAACTCCAGAATCGTAGACACAGAGAGCAGCTCAGACGCCGCCCAGAGGGAAACTCGCTTTGTTTTGATGTCTTTGTTTACCTCATGTTACTAAGAAGAGGTCATAACTAGAGATACAGAGATACATCATCTAGTTACCTTGACACCCACATCATCCCTGACACAGGCTGACTCACCAAAAGTAATCCCAGGTGGCGTCCACTTCCCGCTGTGCTTCCATGTTTTCAAATTCTGCTCTATTTAAGGAAATACTTGAAGATTTGACACGTCAGTTTTCTTCTGAATGATCCGTTGCAACTGCTCATCTGGAAGACACTTTCTTGCTAAGTACATGAATAAAATATCTGAATCTGAGTTTGACTCCTCCACATATAAAACAACTTCCCCTCAGACTTTTATTTTGTAGGGGCGTCGTCGCTGCTTCCTGGACTGTTTTATAGAAATCCAGTGAGTTTTATCCCTCGAGTAGAAAGATCATGGCTGTGCAAGACGACACCTGACACACACACACACATACACACACACACACACACACCACCACCTGTCCGGTCCATGTCACACCTCCACCTCACTCTCACCTGGTGGAGACAGAGACATGAACTCTCTTCTCACCAGTTGGAGCCAATAAACTCATGTCATGTCATCTGACTCTGATCAATAAACTTTTTTTTCGTTTTGTTACTAAGAAACGTCCATAGTCATTCAGCCTGACACACACACACACACACATGAACACACACACGGCTCTAACAGTGTGTTTGTGTGTGTGTTTCAGGGTGTTTCTGGACTGTCTGATCAGCCCTCTACAGGAGCAGATGGAGGAGTGGAAGAGAGTGGCCAACACTCTGGACAAAGACCACGCCAAAGGTACCGACACACACACACACACACACACACACACATGTTGGCCTCACTATAGTTGTGAGGTCATCTATGGAGACCATCAACAACATGGTTGGACTGAGGCACAACCCAGAACTGGAGTTAAACCTTCTACCTGAACCTTCATCGCTATGGAGTTTTTGATTGATTGATGGATTGATTTTATTTGACAATTTGTTATAAAACATAATACATCTCTGTCTGCACCGTAGTTAAAGGAATAGGAATAGTTCACCAAAAAAAATGAAATTCAGTCATTATTGACTCACCCTCATGCTGATGAAAACTCTGGAGACCCGGGAGGCCGGTTCAAAGTCCAACGAAATCCTTATATGAGAGAGAGTAATAGGGCCCGACACAAACACGTCCATAAAACTACACAAAAACCTTGAAATATTCCTCCACATCGCTCGTCTGCGGCAGTCCAAGTGTCCTGAAGGGATATAGTCCAGAGTTTACTCGAAACAACGTCATTTAGGCAAGTCCGGTCACATCCGCGTGCGTTACGTGAGTGCTCCCCAGGCAAATTCACTACAGGACTGTTTAGGCTGTAAAAATGTCCTAAATGACGTTGTTTCGAGTAAAGTCTGGACTATCTCCCTTCAGGACACTTGGATTACAGCGGACGAGCAGTGTAGAGGAATATTAAATGGTTTTTGTGTAGTTTTATGGCCGTTTTTGTGTTTTCGTTTGACTATGAACCGGCCTCCCGGGTCTCCAGATGCACTTTGAGGAATAAAAAACTAGTAGTATTCATCAGCATGAGGGTGAACCAACAATGACTGAATTAAATTTTTTGGTGAACTATTCCTTTAAAACAAATGGTCAGGATAACACGATAAAGCCACAATGCGTATTTATTTCCATTGTGGTCCCCAAATAAAACATTAAACAAGCTGAAAATCACAGGAGTCCATGAGAAGTAAATACATGAATACATTGTGATTGCTGATTTAAAACTCTCATATATAGTTGAGCTCAAATCTAAACACACATCCTTAGGAATGCAGGTGTGTGTGTGTGTGTGTGTATGTGTGTGTGTGTGTGTGTGTGTCATGTCTGTGTGAGTTTAGATATCGTTCGCTTTGGAAAAAACAACATTATTTGACAGCTCTCGTCACTCCCACTCAGCTCTCCGGGTTCTTGGCAGATCAGTTGTTCCAGGATCTTGGAGAAACCGTTTCTCCGTGACGTTTATACCAGGACTAATTATTCATGACTCTTTGTCTCCGTCTCCGAGGTGTGTGTGTTTCTTTGTGCGATTGTTTTAATGTGTGTGTGTGTGTGTGTGTCTCCACAGAGTATAAGAAGGCCCGTCAGGAGATCAAGAAGAGATCCTCCGACACTCTGAAGCTGCAGAAGAAAGCAAAGAAAGGTTTGTGACCTTCTGTCTGTTGTCTGGTTCAGTGACACAACATTTAGTAACGACTCACTCCTCTGAGAAACTGGAACCTCGACACTTTAACGAGAGTCAGTTATAATTAAACAGTTTATCGTGTTTAAGGCATAATTACATCTGCAATTTAGTTTTATGGCTGTGGGAGGGGTGAGAGAGAGAATTCAAAAGTAATCAAATTCCTTCTCTTCGTTTTTTTTTTTTTTTTTCTCTCCCCCATCCTGCCTCGCCCTCTGGTGACGTCCCATCATGCTCTGCTCCACCAGCTGATGTATTCGGTAAGTTTATACACACAAAATTATTATTTATCTATAGATATATTTAATTTCTGTACATGTCATTTTATATGACATATAAAAAATAAAATAAGCATATCCTTAAATGGTCATTTTGGTGCATTTCCAGTTTATTAAAATGAAATAACATGTGAGACATAAATAAAAAACATCAATGAATAGTTAATAAATATGATGAAATGGTTAATAAATATTATATTATTAATAGAAACCTGTCAGTATATGTTGATATTATACATGGTGGGGTCCAAAACATGATCACAAATATATTTAAAATGAATAAGAACATACAGTATATAAGCGTAGAGATGTTTTAATGCATATATTTTAACTTGAATATATAAATTAATACATATCGTCTAATTTCATATAAAGAAATCATCATATAGACATGTTTAATACTAATTTTACAATGGTATTTAATATATGTGATATTATTTTAGTAACATCTTAACATAGGGACGTATAAGTCATGTATAACTACATATCTGTTGGACCAGAGCTTCAGACAATGAGGAGAGAATCAGACGAAACCTTCCTGTGGTTTAGTTTCTGTCGACTCTTCTCCCTCCGTCGCTTCATCTGCTTTTTAAATTTTCCCGTCCCGCCCACATCGGTCAACAAAAAACATGTTCCTGTGTCGTTTGTTTTGTTTGTGTGACTCACATATAGAACCAGAAGCACAAACAAAGAGCAGACACACAATAAACCAGAGGGAGGAGGAGGAGGTTTCCCCCGATCTGTTTTGTAAAAACACGACATGAAATGACAGAGTTACACAATCCACAACGAACTGGCGACTCTGGAAAACATCTGACATCTGATGGAGAGAACAACTGTCAGATCAGCTGTGACCAGAGTAAATAAATACACATAGAGAACGGTTTTCACTTAGACATTAGATATTTAACCCTCCTGTTGTCCTTATGGGTCGAATTGACCCAATCTGTTCTCTTCCTCCATCCTTCCTTCTTTCCACAATCCTTATTCCCTTCCTTCTTTCTTTCCTTCCTTCCTTTCTCCCCTTCGTCCTTACTTACTCACTCCTTCCTCTTTTGATCCAATTGACCTGATCTGTTCCCTCCCTCCATCTTTCTTTCCTTCCTTTTTCCCTTCTTCTTCCTTTCTTGAACGAATCTGCTCCCTCCCTCCATCTTTCTTTCCTTCCTTTTCCCCTTCCTTCTTTCCACAATCCTTATTCCCTTCCTTCATTCCTTCCCTTTGTCCTTACCTTCTTTCTCTTTTGATCCAATTGACCCAATCTATTCCCTCCCTTCTTCCTTCCTTGAACGAATCTGTTCCCTCCCCCCATCTTTCTTTCCTTCTTTCTGTTCGTCCTTACTTCTTCCTTCCTTTTTGACCCAATCAACCCAATCTGTTCCCTCCCTCCTTCTATCTTACCTTCCTTTTTCCCTTCCTTCTTTCCTTCCATCTTTCCCTTCGTCCTTCCTTCCTTCCTTGACCCAGGAGGGTTAAAATTGTTCATGTCCGTCAAGAAAACATCCACATTTAATCGTTACTCTACTGTTGATCCCTCAGTTCTTCGGAGGTTGTGTTTGTTCATTTGTCAGCAGGAGTTCACAGAAACTCAACGTGGTGACGGGATGGTTCATACATCAGGGATGAATCCATTCAGTTTCTGGGCAGATCCAGATTATTTATATCTATTATCAGGGTTCCCACTTGTCCTGGAAAACCTGGAAAACCTGGAAAATGGTTGACCAATTTTCCAGTCATGGAAAACACATGGAAAATGAGAAAAAAATGTCAAATGTCCTGGAAAAGCTTCAGTTGTCCTAGAAAATTCAGCTACCAGAGCTCCATTTGCCATTTTTAGACCTCACTAAGGATTTATTTTCTAAAAAAAAAGTGCCTAGTGAGAAAACTAGAGACTTTGAGTTGATGAGTGTTTCCAGTATTGGACCCCATGTTTGTGTTAAATTCGTAGGAATTTCTAAGCATGTAGCTGTAAGAGATTATTGCATAACTTACAGTAGAGCCATAGACTGCACATCTTTAAACCAGACTTCTGGGGCTGAGAGAGGAAGAAACGTAGAAACAAAAATGTACAAAATCGAAAAGAACACTTCTCCAAAGCATGAACGGGACAGAGGATGTATAATAACATGTCTTTCAGACTGTAGCCGCTGAAAAAGTCCTGGAAAATGAATTCAAGAAAAGAGTGGGAACCTTGATTATTATTTATTATATTGTAGATTGTTTTCCTCTGACGTGTGTTTGTGTATGTGGTCTGACTGTGGAGTCGGTGCAGGTCTGAGTGCTTCTAGTTTTTCCTCTTAATTGATTTATTGTCAGGAAAATGTCAGAAGAGTTAAATCTCTCTGTTTTATCTTAGCAACAGTTCAACATCCGGAAATACTCAGTGATGTTTGTGTTTGCCTTTATATGACAACGTACAGTGGGATAATGTGACAAGGTCTTGCATGTAAACCAACTTAGATTCAGAGTGGCTGGGAGCGTTGAGGGGTTGTGAGGTTGGCGAGGGGGCCAGTGCTGCTGAGCTGCAGAGAAACACAACGAAAAACAAAAACAAACCTCATGGTTACAGAGTTACCAGCTCCAGTCGGTCTGAATCGCTGACTCTGTTATGACTGGAAACGACGCACTCGTTCTCGCTGCTGACAAAGGAATCGATGGCTTTCCAGCTCTGAATGGAGCCTCTGAGACAAAACAAACAGGACCCAGGATTGACCCGAGAGGAACCTCAGATGTGGTGGAGGAGGAGGCCGCCTCGGTCCTCGGCCTGTTGTTGAAGCAGCAGAGGAAACTCCCTGTGCTCTGGTGTGGATGTCAGGAAGTAATAGGAATGAGAGAATTAAATTAAACTAATGTGGCTCGTTAAACATTTATGTAAATTGGGATTAGAGGAATGATCCCAGGCTGGATTTAACCTGCTTTTAGTCAGTTTGTTTGGTGGTTTATAAAACATTACCTGAGCTAAGGGATGAATAAAAGGTGATAAATCCTCAAATACAAGTATTTTTCATGTTTAACCCATATAAACTTATATTTTATATTTTAATATTTAGAAAAAGCAAAAATGTCCTTAGACCCTCACATCGACTGAGGAAAAACTCCATAGAAAACCCTTTTAACAGGGAAAAATCGGAGAAACCTCACTAATTAAGTCCAAATTAGAAAAGAAGAGTTCCCGCACACATGGCCAACTTGCAGAAATTTATTGCATTGCTATTTTTCAAGCAAATGAAAAAGCATTTGCTTGAAAAAGGTCTTGTACCGAAATGTTGCAATGCAATACATTTCTGCAAGTTGGCCATGTGTGCGGGAACCCTTCTTTTCTATATTTTAATATTTGACAAAAAGTTGTCTGTAGAGATCTAAATAAGTCAGATGTGACTGTTGAAGCGTTGGCTGACTCCCTACAGAGCCTTTCGTCAATGTTCAATATCGTTCATTAAACCCAAATTCAGGATCAGATCTGGTCTTTGATGATCTGGATCTCGATGACTAAAACTTGCAGATCTCTGATCAGCTTTAAGGAGGCAGAAACTGCGTCTTAATTGACATTCATGACCTTTAATGAACAAAGTTAAACTGTGACGAGCAGCAGCAGCAGATACGAAGTGGTGATTAATATGTAAATGGGATGTAGCCTAAATGAACAGCTGTAGGCGTCGTCGTTTATCACGCTACTCGCTTCGGATATTGGAGTTTCTGAGCTGTTAAATTGATAAACCTCAAATAAAACTCGTTATCAGTGTTGCATTGATAAATATCAATTAATCCAGGCGTGAGAAGTGATCACATGATTCACCACGACCAGGGAGAAAGAAAGAGGGAGATGCAGAGATAAAGGAGAAGGGAGAGAGAGAGAGATGTCTTCTGCTGTCAGTATCATGACGCTTGAATGAATTCAGTTGGAAACCAGAGTTTATATTTCCGTCTCGACTTCCTCTCTCTCCTCCTCATCACTGAAGCCGCTGCCAGGAAAACATAGACAGACAGAAACCTGAAGCTGGACCAAGTCTGGATCTCACGCAGCTTTGATTGCATGTTTATACGTCTGTCCTGAGGTGAAAGAGGATGAGACTCTCAAACAAAGAGTCTCTTGGCGGTCGGTCTTCTTGACGACGATCAGTAATAATTCGTTTCCAGATTTTCAAATGTGATGTGGTCACTTTCGGCTCCGCAGAATTGAGTTTGACATTTCTCACATCGCATGACTCTCGGCATGTAGGCTCCAAACCACCGGTTCCTGTAGCCTATGATCTTTTGACAAAACAGCTCAGAAATACGGTTTCATTCTCAAAAACATGGTCGGAAAATAGTGGAAACCCCCGCATCCGTTCAGGACTGTTCTCAGCGGTGGTTCTTCTGGAGTGGGATTGTCAACTTCTAAGTGAGGAAACTTCTCCAGTCCACTTTCAGGCTGTAACTGGCTTTCCATTGGTTCGGCCAGTAGGCTACTCACCAAACCAAACTGCACCCAATTCGTAGGTTGCAAAATACAAGCAGTGAGAATTATTTGCCTTTTCTTCTCCAACTAGTCACTCGTTACCTTTGTTTCGATCAGATTAACAACCTTTCACAATTTCTTTTTTGTAAACAATCAATTTCATAATTACTCAACCTTTAAAGCATCCCAGCTTCGGCCTCCACAATCGCAAACTGTTTCATCTCAATTTAAGATCAATTTAAGATCTCCTACCAAAAAGGTGTCGTTGTGACAAAAGAAAATATTTTTTTGCACTCAGAGCTGTAAGAGTATGTAGTAGAGGCTCCTACAGTGAACTCTTTTAAAAATAGACTCGATCAATGTTGGTCAAACAAGGACTTTTTATATAATTACAGGGCAAGGGTATGAATTATTTTGTTTTTGTTTTGTAGTTTTCTTGAGATTTTTGGGGATTATTCTGTTATATGTATTTTAGTGATTATGTATGGGTTGGTATATTTGTGTTTAATTTTTGTATGTTGTCATTTATTTGAGTCTGATGTAAAGGATTTATATCCTGTATCAGATGATTTTTCATTAAATTTCATTAAATAAATTTCATTGAAGAGGCTCCAAGACATGAAATTCACTCCCACCCCACTTTATTAAACTCTTTCAAGTGTCATTTAAAAAAAATATGTAAAACTTATCTATCAGTTGCTTAATTATATGTTTTAAGTTTGTAATACAGTGTTTTTCAACCTTTGGGTCGGGAACCCACATGGAGTCGCCTGGAATTCAAATGGGGTCGCCTGAAATGTCTAGTAATTGATTTAAAAAAAGAATTAGGCTACTGATAAAATATTATTTTAACTACCGGTATTCTTTTTAAAATTATGATTAAAAAAACCCCACACACAATCTTAAACACCTGTATTCTATACTTTAACTTTCCCAAATATAAATTGAGTTCAAATAAAATGCAGCATGTAAAAATATCTGAGCTGGCGCATCTTGATTAACGGCTGAGATCATGTGGTTGCACCAGAAATTTGTGATGTTAAAATGGGGTCATGAGCCAAAAAAGGTTGGGAACCACTGCTTTTTCTTGTTAATGGTAATTGTATTACCTACTGTTTAACATGCTAAATAAATAAAACAAACAAACTTAGGCCTACTTACTTCAAGGACACATCAAAAATGAAAATATTGTATTTTATTTTGAAAAACAGAACAGACCTGTTTCATACAGTTCAGGTAGCATTATCTTGTTATTGCGTCTCTTAAACACAGACTTCATCAGTCCAACATTGCTGTGATGACACCAAATGAACCATAAATTAATTACCACCATTAAAACATCACCGTGCAGCTGTGTGACTGATAACGAGTGGCTTCTGTAATCAGAGGGTTTTAAGATAATCAATAACCTCTCTAATAACGCGTGTGATGTCTTTTAATTGGACGCCAGTGGTTGTTTGTTGTTTGCAGGCGGGACATCCTGACACACTGACTCTGATCGCTCTTTAATGTGTGTTAATGGTTTGTTGACTGTTGTTGGGAACAGGCTGCTGCTCTTTGTTCTGTTCACTGATTAAAACAAACTAATGATCCGTCTGCGCTTCCTCCGCCACCTTCTCCTCCGTCGTTACAGGGAGTTTCACTGATGCTACGTGGCTAATATTAGCATCAGCAGCTGTTTACAAACCAGTTCAGAAGAAACACTGAGAGGAGCTCAGCATCAAACTTTAATCATGTCACCCACAGCTGTCTGCAGAGGCGTCAGAGTCGGGGCGGGAGAAAAAATCGATTCACATAAGTATCACGATATTTTTTTGACGATTTTTAAATCGATTTTTTTTTTTCAAAAATCGATTGTAAAAAAAAAGATTATTTTTTTTAAATATATTTTGCAATGTGCATTTGTTCGCCTTTTTTACATACAGAGTAGCCTACAGGTTTTGAAAAGGGTTTAAGTTCACTTTATAATGGAGTATGTTAATTTATAGGCTCCTACAGCATTTGTGTGCAGATACAGTAAATGTTAAAATGTAGCAGTTTACCTCCGTCTATATATCATTTTGTCAGAAAGGTTTCAGAAGCCTGTTTTTTCTATACTCTTTTATTTTTGCCTCTTTTATGCAGTCCAGGCTTTTGAAAAGAGAGTAAACATATATATTGCTGCTGAATAAATCTTAAAAACTAACTTACATGTGATATTTATTATATTATATTATTTTTGGGGGAACTATGGTTCCTGGAATAGTCTGTAGACAATCATAATCATTCAACTGTTTCACTGGTGTTAAAAATGCAGACTAAAAATCGAGAAAATCGGCAATATCGTAGAATCGCAATTTAAATCAAATCGGCATCCAAAAAATCTTAGAAGAATCGAATCGGGAGAAAAGCATATCGTCCCAGCCCTACGTCAGAGTGAACTCTTGTTTCTATCACGTCTCTTCTTCCAAAGTTCGCATGCTAACCAGCTAGCTCTAGCTTTGTCTTGTCACTTTCCCATATGTTTCTTTCTGTCTAATCCTGTAAATATACAACAATAACTGAAACTCTCGTCCAGCATCAGCCACTGCCACCTGCTTCTTCACTAAAAAACCACACCTAGAGAAAACAAAAACCACCTTTAAAGGTCAAATCTGTGAAAAACAAATGCGACGACTTTGACATTTAGTTTGGTGGCATTTCATTTTTGTCCAGTTATTATTTTCTTGGCTTCTTTTTAATTGTTTTTGTCCTTTTTTTAATCAATTACTCCCTGATTTGTTAATGTTTTTTCTCCAAAACTCTTTGTAAAGTTTGTTCTCTGATAATAATTATATTTATTTATTTCTCCCTATTTGAAAATGTGTTGCCTGTTAGTGGAGTTGATGAACTGATGGAGTTGATTAACAGAAGATTAATCAGTATGACAATCAGAATAAGTCAGTATAATAAATGTTAGAATTGATTTAATCTTTTCATTTTTCTCTAGTTTCTGATTCTCAAATGTGAGAACCCGCTGCTTCTCTTTGATTTACCGACAATAGGCTTTATGCACAGCTCCACTACTTCCTGAACTTAAGCAGCTTCTTTATTTCCTGTCTTACATTATTGGACAAACTGATCCAGGTGTGTCTGACCATTGTTGTGACTAGTACTGAGGTCAGACACTCCTGGATTAATCAATTTGTCCAATAATGTAAGACAGGAAATAAAGGAGCTGGCTTAAGTTCAGGAAGTAGTGGAGCTGTGCATAAAGCCAATTGAAATAAGAAATTATGATGTTTTAAGTTACTTTTAGAGCATATTTTGGACCAAACAGTTGATTTGAAAACAGTCTCTGTCGTTAATAAATGATAATAATAACTCTGTGTGTGTGTGTGTGTGTGTGTGTGCAGGCCGTGGGGACCTGCAGCCGCAGCTGGACAGCGCCATGCAGGACGTCAGTGACAAGTACCTGCTGCTGGAGGAGACGGAGAAGCAGGCGGTGAGGAAGGCGCTGGTGGAGGAGAGGAGTCGTTTCTGCTACTTCGTCACCATGCTGAGGCCGGTCGTGGTCAGTGAACGTCACAAAACCACTTCCCAAATCAAATCTTAAACCAACCAGTCTTGTGTTTAGGTATATATTTCTGTATTTTTCCTAACCCTGTGTGAACCGTGTGTCAGGAGGAGGAGATGTCCATGCTGGGGGAGATCACTCATCTCCAGACTCTGACCGACGACCTGAAGGCTCTGACCATGGACCCACACAAGCTGCCGGCCTCCAGCGAACAGGTACGATCGTCTGAACCAGAGTTTGTGTTTGTGTTTGTTCAACTTGCTTTTTTGGTATGATTTGATTCTGTCTGATCTTGGCCTTGTTTTTACTTTGATATTTACAGATTTATTTATTTTATTCATTTATTTTTTGAAGTGTTGGATTCGCTGTTTAAAAGCAGGCTCAAGACCCACCTATTTAACCTGGCTTTTAACTAATGTTTTATTCTCTTAGCCAATTTATGTTTTAGTCCTCGCTATTTATTTATTTTTATTTTTTAGTTATTTTTACTGTTTATTTACTTACTTATTTATTCTTATAGCAGAGTTGATTTGAGCTACTTTTAGTGTTTTATTTATTTAATTTTCTTAGTCCATATAGTTTTATGTAGTTTTTAGGTAGTTTTATGTTTTTATTGTCTCTAGTTCTGTTCTTCTGTTCAGCCACGTTTTTAAGATCAATTTTATTTGTGTGTGTGTATGTGCTGGGGTGGGGGCCTTGGGTGGGGTAGGGCAGGATGGGGGTTGTTTTTTAATGTATGAAAAGTGCTTTA
Source organism: Trachurus japonicus (assembly GCF_045865225.1). Taxonomy (NCBI): domain Eukaryota; kingdom Metazoa; phylum Chordata; class Actinopteri; order Carangiformes; family Carangidae; genus Trachurus; species Trachurus japonicus. The sequence continues at coordinate 9,183,214 of NC_140917.1, read as the reverse complement.
AAAATAATAGTTATTATTATTATTATTATTATTAAAGTTATTAAATACATTCAAGGAAAACTCAATAAAAATAATTTTGAAAGAAAGAAAGATTTAATCATCATAACAAAAGAAGCTGATGATCTGTTTTATTTATCAACAAATCAATGAAATGCACAAATTCTCTGTCTCTCTGCAGGTGATCGTGGACCTGAAGGGCTCAGAGTGCACCTGGACCTACCAGACCCCGCCCTCGTCCCCGAGCACCACCGTATCCAGGAAGTCCAGCATGTGCAGGTTGGTTACCATGGCGGCAGAAAACTGCCCACAGTCCCTCCGTCCTGCTGCACCACGCTGCCGCCCGGTGGCCGAGAGCTGGAACTGCAGCTCTGAACAAATCAGACTCATTACAGAGGAGATTTATTGGATTTTGGTAATTTTTTATGGGAAGGAGAGAGTTTGACCCACTTGCAAAAGCTCATTATGGGATGTTCATAAATCTGCTATGGTTACGACTCTCACGCAGGAACGCCATGGTGGTTGTTTTTACATCTTTGTCATAGGCCTACTTTTCTTCCATTAAACACAAAAAATAGTTTCACGGGCCGTTGTAAAGCTCAGTGGGTTGAATTTACCTCTAAAACGGCTCCGTCTCGTAACGTTCTGTTATTGTTTGTTTGATGAGGGAAACCAAGAAATCCCATGAGCCTCCGTAGCGTAGCTCTGAGCAGCTCGCGGCTCTGCTCCACCGTTTTAAAAACATCTTGCACCGACAATTAAAGGTAACGAACCTACTGTATGACTATAGGGATTATGGCAATGGGCCAATTAATTTGCCAAAATGTTGAACTATCCCTTTAGAAAGCAGGAAGTGTGTGTGACATCATGACCTTTAACCTGCCGTCCGTCCGTCTCTCTCCGTCCTGCAGCAGCCTGAACAGCGTGAACAGCAGCGACTCTCGCTCCAGCGGCTCCCACTGCCACTCCCCCACCTCCCACTTCCGTTACCGCGCCTCCTCCTCCTCCTCCTCCTCGGTGCTGCCCCAGCAGACGCCCGCCCGCCTCTCCTCCGTCTCCTCCCACGACTCGGGCTTCATCTCCCAGGACGCCTTCCAGTCCAAGTCGCCCTCGCCGATGCCCCCGGAGACGTCGCAGGTGAGGAGCGCGTAGAGAGGAGGGAGACCTCACTGATAAACTGTGAATCGTGTTATAATTAATTATGAAGACCCCAATAATATGGAGTAAACACACACACACACACACACACTGAGGTCTTCATAGTCTGATCCATCCTCCCTCAACCTATCAGGTCGCAGGATCCTCCCAGGTTGCTAGGATACTGTCCGTTCATTAGCTTGTGTGTATGTATGTGTGTGTGTCTGTTTTGCTGAGTCACCCCGGCAGCCAGACGCCATGATGTTTCCCCTTAGTCTCTGCAGCCAGGGTTTCCTAAGCTGTGGTTCAGGGGCAGAGCGAGGACACAGTTTCGCACCAAATAATAGCTGCTACTAACTAATTATTAATAATTATTGATTAATTTGTACAGTTTTGCTGATCAGTTGGTAAAATATCAGTTTCCCAGAGTCTTAGTTGGTGTGTTTAAATGTCTGAGCTGCAGTCAGAGACCCAGATGAAGGATTTGATATTTTAAAAAGATGAATAAATTTCATACACAAAATGTTTCTTAAAGTGACAAACACACATTTGTTCTCAGAGACCATGTAAATACACCCAATGGTTTGTTAAAAACAGTTTGCACAGGTTTCTCTCAGGCTCCTGAACGCATCACAGCCTTTAGCTCTTCTCCTTCTTCATCCCACCTGCTGCTGGACCTGCTTCTGCTCCTTCTGCTTTTTCCTCTTTGTGCTGCTGCAGCTGCTTCTTTTCTTTCTGATTCGTCCGCTCGCTCTGCTGCACTGACTCATGTTAATTACTCACTAACCTCTCTCACACTTCCTCTGCCGTTTCCTGCCTGTTTTTGTCCTAACCTGTTTTCTCGGCTTCTTGTCTGTGCATCCTGCAAATGGCTGACTGTGTGTGTGTTTCTGTTTCTGTGTGTGTGTGTGTGTGCGCGCACGGCTCTGCTGCAGTCCTGTGTCTCTCCTTTACCCTCTCAGTCTGTCAATGAGGACCCTTCCTCTTCCTCATCTTCCTCCTCTTCCTCACCCTCACACCCTGAGCTCCGCTCTGCGACACAACAGGTGAACATCTACATGTGGAAAACACACACACACACACACACACACACACACACACACTAGCACACAAAGAAACACACACACTTTTGTGAAGCTCTTTGACCATTTTCACACATTAAACTATTCTTTTTTTTTGTCATTTTGTGTTGAAGGTGCTACATGGAGCTTTTAAACATTTATGTCTGATTGTCTGAATAATATGAACTTTAATTAAACCAATTTAAGGCCACTGTTAATATTGAATCAATCAATAAATAATAATCAAAGTAATAATAAGAACTCAAAGATTAAAGATCAAAAATCACAGTGTTGACAGCCTGTTGCTACAACCTGAAAATTAGATGTTTATGAGATAACAGTTGCACTTTATTTCATCAGCTACATCAAATGTTGCAGATCGTGATACAAAACTATTATGCAAATCTGATGAAGCAACATGTGAAATGCGTTGTTCACCCTTCTGTTTTTACTTTTGATAATAAATCTTGTCTATTCTATGCTCTAGTGTGAGCTGGAAGGTTTTTGAATTTTTGACAAACCTATTAGTATTGATTAAAGCTTAAGAGCTCAGGAGGACATTGATTTATGACATGATCAGCTCGCCACACTGCTGCTGTAATAAAAATACAAAAACTCCCAGTCATGCTGTGGCATTTTTTTGAGTATGTAACATAAATTTCAATTTCTGATATACGTAATCTGCCAATGATAAAGTTTGTCATTTAAATCAGAGAAAACAAGAAAAGCTGGAGGTTAAAGGTTCAGTCGCAGATTTATTTGCATCAGTTGTTATTTTGTCAAACTGAACTTGATTCTGTTTTTCTCTCACTGTTGAGTTCAGCGTTCAGGTTTTGATCTGGAGCTCCAGAGGGAACTGGTTTAAGACTGTAGAGTTGAAACATCTTAGAAAATGAACTGTTGTAGTTTTATTTGGGGATATTTAAAACCATACAACCAAACCTAAATGATCACTGAGCTCCTCTGTGAACATGTGGCACCTCATACTGCGAGTCATCATTTTTACACATCCTTCACCTTCACTTTGTTTTTCTCCTTCATCCACTCACCTTCAGTTGTCAAATGGTTTCGACCATCACGCTGCCCTCTGTCTGCACGGAGCGGTACTGCAGGCCCCGGAAACCCACCTCCACCCTTCATACTTCACCTACTCCTCCTCCTCCTCCTCCACCACCACCACCTCCACCTCTCCCATCTCCTCGCCCTCCTATTTGTCCGTCTCTCCCACCTGGCCGTGGTCTCGATCGGGCTCCGGCCAATCAGCAGAGCTCCCGCCCCTCAGCCCCTCGGGGCTCGGATTGGTCCCGTCGTCCAGAATCCCGTCCTGGAAGGTTTGATCCTCGTTTTCCCCCCGACATCATCATCATCATCATCATCCTCCTTTAGTTTAGCTTTCTTCACACATTCCCCTCTTTTTTTTTTGCTTTGTCTTCGCCACATCTTCTCATCGTGTTTCTTTTTTCTTTTGAATTTAATTTTCTCTTTTTGCTCAATTTTATTAGTCTAATGTAATAATGTAATTTACACATCGACATAACAAGGAGACACTAACATAACTAACATCACTGAGGACATTTTCCTCCCACAACCAGCTCCCTGCTACAATAACATAGTCACAATAACATGAGTCATTTCTGGCTTATAATATATAAGTATAATTTCATATTTGTAATATTGTGATCAGATTCAGACTGTTGCTTTATTTGACTGATGAGTCAAATGAGCCTGTTGATTGAAGTGTTCAGAGTTACCACTTGACTTTATTAAAGTGTTAAAGTGTCATTTTATTTATAAAATATCAAAATGAATTAAATATACAACATTAGACAACACAAAGCGCTGAGATCAGACTGGATGAGGTGTAACTCTTGTGTCTCCGTTCAGGACTGGGCCAAACCCGGCCCGTACGACCAGCCGATGGTCAACACCCTGAGGAGGAGCAAGGACAGGAGAGAGACTACAGATCCCAGCAGCCACCAGGGCGCTGATGTCACCACACCAGGGGAGGAGCCACATGGGGTCAAAGGAGGCCACTCTATGACATCACCAAGGGTCAGGCTGTGTTTTTTTTTTTAAATAATTAGTTTGGTTCTA
>NC_140917.1:9087562-9178825 GCF_045865225.1 Trachurus japonicus | reverse complement strand
TATCTGGATAATTTCAGTGGATGAAATGTGATCAGGCTAATTGTTACCCAACCAAGAAACACAAGTGAACACTGTGTGTGTGTGTGTGTGTGTTGACTGTGTCAGGAGGACAGAGACGCCCACGAGGAGCTGGCCCGAGCTCTGGCCCGAGGCCTCCAGCTGGACATCCAAGGCTCCAGCAGAGACTCACTGCAGGGCTCCAGTGGCTACAGCAGCCAGACCAACACACCCTGCTGCTCAGAGGACACCATCCCCTCACAAGGTACTTATATTATAGTTCAACATTTTTGGCAATTGGCCCATTGCCATAATCGTTATAGTCATAGCAGTAGGTTCGTTACCTTTAATTGTCGGTGCAAGCTATTTTTAGAACGGCGGAGCAGAGCCGTGAGCTGCTCAGAGCTACGCTACAGAGGCTAATGGGATTTCTTGGTTTCCCTCATCAAACTCATCAAATACACAATCCAACAACTCCAAAACGCTCTGGTGGACAAGTTGTGACCTGCACATTCACCACGCTATGAGATAATAACACAACGTTACCAGACAGAGTTGTTTTAGAGGTAAATTCATGCAAAACCACTGATGCACGTTCCCGTCGGGGGCAGTTTTTCGCCAAGCAGTCTCTGCATTTGTCTCGAAAACAACTCTGTCTTGGAGTTTTGGAGTTGTTGGATTGTGTATTTGATGCTGCTCCGCTGTTCTAAAAAATAGCTTGCACCGACAATTAAAGGTAACAAACAAACATATGGGACACATTTTTATGTTTATACTTACTGTATATTAGGTTATTGTCACTATAGTTATAATTAGAAGCATCATCAAAATGTGTCTAAACTCCTCCTGTGTGGAGAACAGCATTGATTAAAGCGGTTTCCTGTTCTCCACAGTGTCGGACTGTGACTACTACACCGTGGGCGTGGATCCGGACGGCGAGCAGCAGTCGTCGTCGTCGGACTTCGATAAATCCTCCACCATCCCCCGGAGCAGCGACATCAGTCAGTCGTACCGCCGCATGTTTCAGTCCAAACGTCCTGCGTCCACCGCCGGTCTGCCCTCCAACCCCGCTGCCATGGTCACCCCGGGAGTCGCCACCATCCGGCGGACGCCATCCTCCAAACCTAACCTCCGACGACCCTCCGGGGGCCTCAACCTCGGCCCCATTCCCATCAAACCCCCCATGATCCCGGTCAAGACCCCCACCGTGCCCGAGCACCCCGGCTTCCCCAGCAGAGCCGCGTCCGAGGACGGCAACGCGGCGCGGACGCCTCTCAGTCCCCCGACCACCCCGCTGTCTCCGGGCAACGGCGGCGGCGGGACGTTGTTGTCACCAAAGACCTTTGACGCGCGGCATCTGTGCAAAGACGGCTCGGACCCTCCGACCCCGCCGCCGCAGCCTGGCGGGCGGGTGTCGGAGTGGGAGCGCCGGCCTCTCCCCGAGCTCCTGGAGGAGACGGAATACGGCGAGGTGGAGGACTTCCTGGTGGCCATCCGACGAGGCGTCAAGCTGAAGAAGACGACGACCAACGACCGATCGGCGCCAATTATTCACTGAGAGGAGGAGGAGGAGGAGGAGAGTTGGTTTGACTCGAGCCATTTTGCGTCCCTGGCTGAATTTCGGTAAATACAAATACAAATACACTCACGATGGGGCACAAAATGGTGAATAAAGACAAACGGGAACCACGACTGATTAAACGAACAAGAGAGAGTTGAGAGGAAGTTGCCCCGAGACTCTGATCAAGAATCGGTTTGGAAATGTCCCTAAAACTTGTGCCATGAGTTTGATTCAAAAGGTTAAAAAAAAGAAAAAAAAAACTCTGCACCTTCACCGTTTGGCCAAAGAGCAGTTAACTCTTTCGATGATGGATATTTCATTTTGGACCAAAGAAAAAACTCCTCTAAACTGAGACAAACTGAAGGAAGAGCGTCAAAACAAGATGAAATGAAAACGACAAATCTGACCCAAAATGAAATTTTCATCTGGACGAGTTCAGGCCAACGATTTCTCCACAGTGCCACATTTTGTTGCTTTGGAAACCAACCGAAGCATTTTCTCCCTTTAAGTAGAAACCTGTCAGTATTGCACTTGACTCAAGTTTCCCTGGGAATGGTAGCACTGATCCGAGATCATTTCCTCAGGGCAACTTCAGTATCTGAGATCTGAGAGGGAAATGGTGTGAAGGGCGACTCTTGAGCGAGATGCACAAAGTTGTTTCAACTGAAAATGAAACTAAACCTTAATAAGTTGCTACACAATATTAAGTTTGTAGCAATGGTAAGAAGTGACAGATGATCGATGAAGAAGAAAGATAAATGTGAGTAAGCCGGAAGGAGTGATGGAGTATTTTCAAAAGATCAAATCATTATTTGTACATATTTATATTTTGATGTGTTTGTATGTTTCGTTCGTCCCTTTACATCCCTGTAGTCTCCCAGTTCTCCTCTTTAAGGTGCCAAAAGCCTGTGTGCTGAATTTAACGTAAATATTCTCTATTTAATTGACTTTATTCTGTTTTTTTGGTTGTTTTTTTTAATTGTAAAAACATAGATAGGGCGTCTGAGAGAGAATTAAGACAGCCTGAAGGAAAACTGGAGCTTCTATTGAACTGAAAGAGTATTTGTATATGTAGGTTAGCTTAATGAAGAGTGGCATGTTACCATTCACATAGCAGCTTAAGGATTTTTTTTGTTGTTGTTACAGCTTTTAATACAACAAACGGTAGATTGACCTGCATGTTGTTAAAAGTTTGCCCCAGTATAAAGGATCATTGTGGCTCTTGAATTAGATTAATGGAGTCGGTAAAGCCCATGACGTCCCTGCAGTGGTTGTAAACAGTGTTGGCAGTAGCAGAGCATGATCAGTGGATACCTGTAACTGTAGCTAGATGAAGTCTAGTGTTAACTAAACCAAACCAAACAAAAGTCCATCTTTGATTCCCTCAAACTAAAAGAAAAAAAGAAAAAATCAAAGATATGGTACGGACTGTGTGGTCGTGGCTCAGTATTTGGCTTTAATTATTGTATTTTTCTATTTCGTGAAGCACTTAAACAACAAACACAGATAAATCAAAACGAAAAAAGAAATAATGGCTACAGTTATGAACCATCACACCAAACGCCTCTGTCCCTGTTCACTGTTCTTCTATCAACCCACCGGCTACGTAGCAACTGTTCGCTGTATGTTAGCAAACACTCAGCAGTGATAGAAACTGTCACTACTTAGCTGCAGTAAGTGGAGTGACGTGGATCAGTGTGTGGGTCTGTTGTAGTGAAGCCTGTGATCTGACGGTGACCTTCATTTAGTTCGCAAAGATGTCAACAGTTTTAGGGCTGGAACTAATTTTGTGAAGCTACGATTGAAAGCTACAATATTTTCATACTGATACATTATGATAAGATCATATCAATTTAATAAAAACCCTCCAAAAACTGTTAATTCTACTGTAATTCAACATAGTTAATGTTTTATAGCTTTTTTTTTAACCTAATGGTTGGACACAAATCAGTTCAAATTAAGTTTTTGCTAATGATGCAAATGAAAAGACAGAGAAAAGCGGTTTTAGTTCAACTGCCTCCATGTCAGTTATCTGTCATTTCAATTAGCCGATATTTTGGTTAACTTCCATGTAAACTATAGTCGTTGGCTGGCCTTCATCTCCGTTAGCCGTTACTTTGGTTGGCCTCCATGTCAGTTAAAAGCTTGGTTGGCCTTAGACGCATTTCTATTTCTATTTCTATAGCATCCATCTCATTTAGCTGTTATCAGTCTTTATCATAGGTTAGCTAATTGTTAGCCAAATGTCACTGTTCAGACAAAGAAATCATTTGTTTCTGAGTTAGTTTTTACCTTTTACCTACTATATATTTTCACATACTTTGGACACTAGCTTACGTACTGTTGTTAACTCGCACTGTAGCACAAGAAGGAATCCGAAGGCTTTTAAACTCAACCCACGACGACCCAACTGAAAAATCACTGTTAGCCGTTAGCTCAACACTGTTACGACAGCCAGGCCAGCTCTGCAAATGTACTATTCAGTAATATTCATGTGCAACCGCAACAAATATATAAACCTGTACTAGCTTGTGGTTTCTAAGTGTCAAATAGCCGGATGAGTAATAAAAATCTCTAACATGTTGTGTTAGCAGGTGGTTAAGCTGAAATACACAAAACTCCCCTGTTGCTACTTAGAAACTGTTAATAGAGTCAATAAGTCAAATTATTTATGTATTTATTCATTTGAATCCATTTTATTTGTTTATTATTCTCCAAACTGTACTGTTGAGCATATGAAACCTATTAACAAATGTATTTAATATGCATGTTGTCTTTTTTTTCTTTCTTTTTTTTAGTTAAACAAAGATTTAATAGACTGCCTTTTTTCTACTGAATCAACCTTTTCTCCCCGTCGCGGACTGTGTTTTAGATACCGCCCGTCTCCTCCTGCTCTGTTTCCCTTCAGGGATCATTGATGTTTCATATTATGTGTGACAGCAGTTTGACAACTGAAGCCTCTGTCTGCTTCATGTTCCCTCTGTTCATCCTCAAGTGCAGGTCAACGAACATAAGTTGTGTAGCTGATGCGATAACAAGCGTATGAAGCCGAAGGTTCGATGCCTGTAAAGACTCTGTAGATGTGTGTTATCAATGATCAGTGAGTGATGCTCACACACACACACACACTGAGGACTAGAAGTGATGATAACGAATCACAACCCTCATCTAGAAAATCCTTCGTTTAGTGTATTTTTTACAGTCGATCAGGTCAGAAGAATCGTTTTTCAACTCCAGAAACTCGTGAATGAAAAATCACTTGTCCAGTCCTCAGTGTGTGTCGCAGCCTTTTTCTGTCCCCGAGCAGCTGTCAGTGTGTTCCTGCCCGTCAACGTTTCACCTTTCATTTGAGACAAGTTGCCAAATTTCTTACAGTTCATACTAAGTAACACTTTAATGGAGTGGACTTTTATTTTTGGTTGTATGATATCTTTTTACTACAGGTGCTTCTCTACCATGGTTTGGTTTCCCTCACACACAAAATACATAAATGTCACCACCTTGGGTCAAACTGGTCTGATAAAGCTGAACATTATTTGTGACTTCAGAGAGAAGAAAGAAAAATGGAAACGTTTCGAAATTGGAAATAATAACTGATTATTAACATTGAAGACTGATCGTTAAGGTACTTAGTAATATTTCAAATCAAATATTGAAATTTTCCTACAGCTGCAGTTGAGAGGACGACGACCTTCAATCTGATGTCGGCCATGTTTGTTTGTAGTTTTTTCATGACTCTAGAGCAGAAATCACTTCATCCACCAACAGGATTTTATTACATTTCAACATTAAAGAGGGAAACTTTCTTATTTATTTATGTTTTTAAACTACTGTGTCGACCTGTTTCTTCACCTCTGGTTCTTGTTTGTTATGTTTTCATGTCCGGTTCCTGGAAACTAACTGTCTCCTATTTTCTATGTATAAAAGCTGTTTTGGCTAAATAATAAAATCGTAGCATACGATGTGCATCTGATAAAGAGGTGAATGTCTGGTTTCTGCTTTTTTTCTGAATGAATGAAGTCATCTTTAGCTTTATGGACGTAATTGTCACAATTAGATTCAAGAGAGACAGAAACACTGCATTCACTTCCTGCACTTTCCTCTATAAAGTGTGGATTGTTATTGATGATGACAATTAATCAAATAGAATATCCAAAATGTCACAATAGACCATAATCATGCTACAACACAGACGCTCTGACCTACAGATCTTAATCTCAAGATATAAATGAACATGTGTGGTTTGATACAAACTCAAACAAAAGTGACCTCATCATCGTTTTTAAATATTTGTGACCAATTTCTTCAATGCCATATCTACCAAAATAACTGTTCTATGATTGTTTTGCATGTTGTTCAGTCTTGTGAAACTATCAAAACTACTGGCACCAGCAACAAATCTCCAAATGGTCTGAAAGCCTCTAAAAACAGTTTAAATTTCTTCTATTTAAATTAAATATCTATAATTAAGTTAGTTCAAGCACCCTAAGGACTATAGCTGATCTTGATTCAGTAGCAACACACAAGATTTAGGAGTCGGTGAGAAGCCGTTATGTTGAAACGATGCTCTTTGTGCTGAATGTGAGTTTGTACCTGGAGCAGCACTCAAATCTCACCTACAGATCTTAATCTCCAGATGTAAACAAACACATTTGTTTGATATTAACAAATTTTAAAAAATATTTTTCAGGTCAAAATAAAAGACATATTAATTTGCAAACCATTTCTCAATTGCAATATCTATCATCTATTTCAGTCCTCTTATTGAAACGTTTAAAACTATGAGCACCAGCAACAAAACTAAAAATGGTCTGAAAGCCCCTAAAAACTCAGTTTAAATTAAATATCTATAATTAATCAGAGTTAAAATGTCATTAAGAACTTAACAATTAAACCTGAGGACTTGAGGCTACATCTTGATTCATGAGGTTCAGTTTGTGATACCACACAGGATCTAATGAGTCCGACATGCTGTTATGATGCTTTCAGTGCTGAATGTGAGTTTGTACCTGGAGCAGCACTGAAATCTGACCTCAGATCTGCCTCAGCCTTCCTCAGTCTCCACTCTGCCTTGCTCAGGGGCACATCAGCTCCCAGTGAAGAAGACACTCACTGACGACAGCAGCACCTGCAGAGCCAGACGTAAACACTCCCAGATTTATTGTCTTAGTTTTAAATTGCACATAATGTTGCAAAACACGTACAAACATACATACTGTATTATAATAATAATAATAATCACTGTCTGTAGGGTAGAGACACGTGCTGTCCACCAGGGGGCAGCACAACACAGCGCTCCTCTAACAACATGACACAGTTTGTTCAGTTGCTTCAACACATTTCTTCATCAGAGCAGAGAGAGAGAGAAATCTAAAAACCGATCAAACCTGAACACAATAGTGACGTGAACATGAGATGATACAAAAAACAACAACACACAAGTCCAGGTTGTCTCCACAGCAACAATCAGCACATTATTCTGTATTATTTAATTAGTTTATCCTTATTGATGGCAGGATTCAGACAGATGGTGTATCGCTGCTCCTTCTCTAATGAGACGGAGAGAAGGAAAATATTATTCCCTTGAGGATTTCAAAACTTTTAAATCTTTTGTGGCGCAGAGTCCAAAACGCTCATTAAAATACTCTTCAAACATTTGGGTCAGAATCGGAGTGAACTCGAGACGCGAGCCCGTTCACCGGCGTCCCCCTGGGCTCCTTTAGACTCCAGGACGAGGGAACAAACATTTCTCATGAGAATAATAACTTTAAAAAACAACAACTCTTCAACACTTCCCTCAAGTTTTTGGCAAATTTCAAACTGTCCAAGGCCTCGACATAAATCAGTGCAACACACACACACGCTCACACACACACACTCTGACCTGTGCAGGTGATAAAGTGAAGGAGCCAGTTATAATGTCTCTGCAGAGGCTGTGTTCAAAGTCGCTCCCTCAGTCACTCATTCACTAAACTCCACAGTAGAAAACACTCATTAGTGAACTCCAGTAGAAACACACTGATGTAGATTCATGGACTTTACTCTACTACTCACTGGTTTTTGCTTCTAAACTGTGATTTGTTGCTTCATATGTTGAATATTTTTAGGTTTAAGTGAAGAATTCAACAATAAAATGAGAGATACAATCATTTTCTAGCACGAATGATTGATTAATCATAATTAAACATTTAAATGAATAACTAGTTTTAGCCTTGATTTGGCCACTTAGATTAAATGATGGGATATAATATAAGTCTAAAGGATAATATGATGCGCCACAGTGACTGTGGGAGGGATTTTAAACTCAGCTGTGACTCAGCAGGAGAAAAAACATCAAACAGATTCACTGTAAAAACAAAACAAAAAACAAAAAGCATCTTGAACATGAAGCAGAAAATGAAAATAAAGAGCTGAACTGAGACCAGACTGAAACTTTTAAGCCGACTCGTGTGTGGTGAATCCAAAACCATCTGATTTCACAGACGGCTGGATCCCAGTCAACAGAGAGAGAGAGAGAGAAAGAGAGAGAGAGAGAGAGAAAGAAAGAGAGAGAGAGAGACCTTGGAAACATTAGTGTAAAAGCTTAAAACTGTAAATAGCAAACACCAAACTCTCTCCTCCTCCTCCGTTCATCAGCCTCTACGAAACATTTAAAGACTTTCAAGCACTTTAAAAAAAAAAAAAAACCCTCAGAGAAATAAAAAGTTTGATTATTGAGCTACATCAGTTCTTCATGCAAAACACCAAACACATTCTGGAGGTAGCAGATGACGCTGTTCCTGGTTCATTTACATTGTTTTTTTTGTTTTTTTCTTCCTCTTTTTTTTAAGATGCACAAAACGACTGAGGTGACTCTTTTAGTTTGTCAAGAAAAACATCTGATAAACAGATAATGAGATAAAGAGATAGTGTTTCAGAGAGGACAGAGAGTCTTCAAACGTCTTCAGTGTCTGCTGAAGACAAAAAACAAAACAAAAAAAACAGTCCGGCTATGACATAGTGTTCCAGCTGCCAGAACAGCTGGTGAGAGTTTGACGTCTGTGTTTGTGCTGTCAGGACGAGACGTGACCCAGTGGAGTGAGACAGGTGGAGTGAGACAGGTGAGGCGGCCTCGTCCTGGGAGCTGCTCAGGTAGCGTTCACAAGTTCAAGAGTTGTTCAGATTCTACGTCATTGATTCTTCAGATCAATAAAAAAGGAGAAACATTTAAAAAAACAAAAACACTGATTCAGATCTGAGTTTGTCCAGTTTCCTGTTACCAGACAGATTCAGGTCAGAGGTCAGAGTGGTAACAACCTGCACTTCCTCTATCGGCCACTAGAGGCTGACACCAACACTGAGTCACTGTCCACAGACTCTCATGTTAAAATGTCCAAATTAACATCAGAGATCAACTGTTTACAGCCTGGCACAGAGTCGCTTTGGTTCTTTACAGCCAGTTTCCTCCTTCCTGACTTTCCAGGGGTGAATTTTCATATCTCACTCGTTTAGAGCTTCAAATTTTGCATAATTTGAGGGCGGGACCTCGTGTCTGTAGCTGGATGGAGCCAGATCAACCTCTCAGCCTCAGAGGAAAAGACAGAACAACACTGAGAAACTGAAGCTGAAACCAACATGAAGCTATAAAACATTTAAAGATCATGAAGCTTTAAAAAGAAGAAATAAAACACACACTGGTCGATACACACAGGTGTATGTCTGCAGCCTCACCTGACTGTGGTGGCTTATGTTTATAAATATCTACAGCTCTATAGTGTTTTATAGTTGTCTGTCTGTGCCGTCTGATTACAGTCTGACACATTTCCTACGTTTTAATTTAATTATAGCTTCATTTGTATGTTGTTTGTAGGTATTTGTGGAAAAATATATATATAAAAAAAAGACAAATAAATATGAATCACTGAATTGTTTTGCCTCTTTAGCTGTAAAACAGGAAGTAAACAGTTTGTATCATCTAAAAACATGATGTTTTTATCAATATGAAGAATCAATGACAGAATCAGAACAGCGCCTCCTACTGTCAGCGTGAGATCTAACTGGGCGTCAGGGTCCAGCTGAGTGAACGCTGCCTGAGCGCGACGGACCAACATCAGACGGTGAGGACGTTGTTCTGTCGTGACACCAGCAGGATCCAGTGTGTACTGTAGAGGTGTGCGTCGCTGTAGTGACCCGAGTTAGGACGAGTGCGCCTCGGGTTGTGCTTCCTTCTCTTTGTCCTTGTCGTCGTCCAGGAAGAGCAGCGGGAACATTCCCAGGATGCAGCCGATGGTGATGCCGATGGCTTTACCCTGCAGCAGGACGACCAGGAGGAGGAGGAGAAGAAATCTGAGTTTTCATTTTACATCCAAACTCCAGAACAAAACCCACTCATTAGTTTAACTCAGGACCTGAACTCACGTGTTTTCAGCTTATTAAAAACACTGAGGAGTCACAGGTTTTAAATGAAACACTGTGCAGCTTTAATTTGTCCTCTAACACACAACAGGCTGCTTCCTCTCAGCTTTCACCTCCACGTTTACTTTCAACAGGACCTGAGAGCAGACTTTGTATTTTTCACTTGTGCAAATGACAGACGCAGAGAAAACATTCACCCCGTTTACACCTGGCATTAACAAGCGTTTGCTGTGATCGGATTGCAATCGGTGTGGTTCCCAACCTTTTTTGGCTCGTGACCCCATTTTGACATCACAAATTTCTGGCGATCCCGCGACCACGTGCAGTCATCATGTGATGTACCAGCTCAGATATTTTTATTTGAACTCGATTTATATTTGAGAAAGTGAAAGTATAGAATACAGTGTTTAAGATTGTGTGTGGTGTTTTTAATCATAATTTTAAAATGAATAATTAGTTTACCAAAAAAAGAAATTTCAGGCGACCCCATTTGAATTCCAGGCGTCCCCACGTGGGGTCCCGACCCCAAGGTTGAAAAACACTGGGATAGAGCTTGACCACATGAAAGTACAGATGTAAACGCACCCAAGACACATTGAGGACGGATTGTGATCGATCGGCCAAGCCACCACAGTGAACACAAGTGTAAACGGTAATGCGGTAACGGTAATGTTTCTGCATACAACTACGTGGGTGGAAATACAATAAAAACTACTATCTATTTTATTTTTTATTTTTTAATTTCAGATCTCAATGTGGACCTTGGAGACGCATGCTAATACCAGGTGTAAACGGGGTGATTGACTTCCTGTGTCGTCCTGTGGATCCTCCTCTGATCTCCCTGCTCCTCTTCAGCCTCTTGTTTGTTTTCACCACAGTTTCATGTCTGTATAGTTGAAGTTTTATTGCTGTTAATTAATTGTAAAAGAAAAAAAAAGTGGAAATATAATAAAGTTTTACTAAATATTTGGCAGCGTCCTCAGTTTGACTCCAGCTGGTGACATTTATTATTTTATTTTTCCCCCCGCTCTGCTCGTCTCGTTTCCTTTCATCTCGTTTCTGTCGACCGTTTCATTAAAAACGTCCCAAATACAATTAAGTCAAATATCAAAGTCTCACCGAGTGAGAGCTGACCCTGGTCTGCCACATGTCCACCTGCTTGGGCGCCAGATCTGGAACCTGCATCCCCAGTCTGGACGCCAGAGCCTCCACATAACCTGCAAGACTACACACACAAACACACACACACACACACACACACACACACACACACAGACACACAACAATCATTTAGCATCACGTCCTAACACTTGTCCCTGAACCTACAGTAAAGCTTTTTAAAAGACTGTTCTTGCTCTGTTGTGTTAAAGCAACGTGTGTTTGATCGATCTAAACTTTCTAATCAAACACTAAAGCTTCAGTCTGAAGGTTGAAATATGAACTTGTTTTCACAGAGATGAAAGACAAAGACAAAAAAACAACAACACACAAACACACAGCAGAACAAATAAGTAAGAGTTTGTTAAAAAAAAAAAAAGCCCTGAAGGAAAAAGACTAAACAAACAAACTGTAAGTGTCATGGATGAATTCAAAGGAAAAGACATAACAAAGGCAACTTGTTCTATTAATTTGCACTTTTTAATTTAAAAACACACCTACAGCACTGACACTGACCTGCTCTCACACACACACACACACACACACACACACACACACACAGGATCACAGGATCTTACCCGAGACCAGCCAAGTCTGAAACCAGGTTCCCCAGAGCTGCAGCTGCAGAGACACAAACACACAAACGCCATTAAAGCTTTTACACACAATTTCATCACAATCAATGAAGGTTTGACTGCTGCAAACTGATTAAAAAACATCTAGTTCTGTGAGACTGAAACTGTTTTAGGAGAAGAGAGAGAAATCCTGTGTTTCTAAAGTGTCAATCTCTCTCCTGAGGGTTTGAGACTAGTGGTGTCGACTGGTACAGGATCATCAGTCTTTTTATTTTCTTCTCTTCTCTCAGACTGTGAAGTGTGAAGTGTGTTGAGCAGCTCAGAGCAGAAGAACTGTGGCTCCTTCATGTCTGGCCAACACACACACACACACACGCGCCTCAGTTCAGGTCCTCGAAGACATCGTCCTCTGGAGAAGGAGAAGAGCCTGAGGCCGGGAGTCAGAGGTGTGAGCAGGTCCACAGGGATCTGTGTCAACTCAGTACACACTGCTGAACGCACTGGAGATAAAACGTGTCAGTGAGTTGAATCCACTCTCTCTTCTCTCTTCTTCAATCCTCACTCTGACCAGGTGTTGTGACCTGATTCCACTTGGTTCCTTCCTTGACGTTACTTTCTGGGTTAAAAACTCAGAGTTTTTAAGTTTAAAGTCACAGATTTGTAAAAAAATCTTATAAATGTGCTCATTTCTTGTTTTTATCAAGGAAGCAAACGTGACTAGACTTTACAGGGTTGAACAGACGTGGCCTGTTTTAGTTTCAGCTCTTCCAACCATGAGAAGAGCAAAGACACATCCTTGATTTGAATAAAAATAGTTTTTTATCATTCATTTGGGGATTTTTTCTCTCAAATGTGTGACTTTATATAATAAATATATATAATATATCATAAAACTGCATCCCAGTTGGTTTGGGAACATGTGAGGTAAACCGGTGGAAGGTGGATGGTCCATCTTTCGTCTTCGTCTTCATTCAACCTGGAGCTGAACAAGTGTCTGATGATAAATGGACGGATAGACAACTGATGCTGTAATCGTTCCACTCTGCCTCCGTCTGAAGAAAACTTTTCAAACTCGCCTACTCACAACAACCAGAACAAATACAGAGAACATACCTAAAAACTCTCCGCTCGGTGCCAACTGGCCCACATGCATCTCTGAAAATGCAGAAATCTAAAAACACAGGGAGGAGGGCGTCCAAACAACACATCAAAGCAGCGCAACACAATATGAGCTCGCGTCGGTGGGAGTGAGACGAGGCGCAAAACTTTTTTTTTTTTCAGATCAAAGAACATGTTTGGAAAACCACCAGGACTCTCGTCAGCTCCTTCCTCTGCTGCCTTCGTGGTCGACGCGTCAGCAGAAACTTGTGTCCAGGCTGCACAGAGTTTATTTGGCAGCCATGAATAATTCACACTGTGGGTTTGGGTTTTCGCAGGGGGAACGGCAGAGTGTGTGTGTGCTTGTCCACGGTCATTAACGCTGTGGATGCGACTGTTGAGCTCTGAGTGGATCTCTGGAGGATCAGAGGAGTGGAGACGCCACGGAGCCGAGCGACCGGGAAGTTTCCTGCGGGAGCTGCGTCTCCATCTGGACGTTCCAACTCCACGACCACGGCCGTGCGACTGCGACCTCGCCTCAATCTCACCAACAACAACAACTCTGACACTGATTCTGTGTGTGACAGTGAGCCAATAAACACACGACAGACGGCGGGAGTTGTCGCTCCTCAAATAGAATAAAAAACTAAAGTGATGAACCGGCGGAGCGGCTCTGCTTGGCTGGATGATGATGAAACAAATATAAAGCAGCGCCTGGATGGATAAAGGCGTCAGAGCGCAGCTATTGATCTAGAGCCCGTCTTCAGCCTCTGATTTGCACTTTGCAGAGGAAATTGGAGCCAAGTATCCATGGAAACGGAATAATCTAGCGGGGGAAATGAGGGGGGAAAAGCGAAGCTCCGGCACCTTTATGGTTTTTCAGGGCGTAATAAAGAGCCAAACTGAGACCCCCGAGCTGCAGCGTGATGATGACAGCGGGATGTGCTGCAATAAACAGCAACCAGATCTGAAGAAGAAGTTGTTCTTTCAAAAAAGAAACACATTTCACTGCAATTTCATATATATCAGAGATAAAACCAAAGGAGGGGCCACCGCTCTCAGAGATTGGATGTAGTAACTCCAGTCAGGACCTGGTGTGGTTCTTACCGGCCATGGTGGAGATCCCCAGCGTGACTCCGATGGAGAGTTCGATCTGAGTTCCCTGGAGAACAGAGCAGAGAATCACATCATCGTCTTTAAACGACTTCTTTTCTATTTGCTCCGATTCAATCTCATTAAAAAGAATCTGTTTTTCTTTCAGCTCAGTAAATTGCAGCAAAGTTTAATCTTCATCTCTGTGTAAATAACTTCACTCACCGCTGCGATCATGATGGCATTATCCAGGAAGCCAAAGCCAATGAAGGGGATGGCGTTGTGGAACAAAACTGCAAATGAGTAAAGACGAGTTATTAGACGACGGCGGGAGGATTAAAAAACAGAAATTGTGACATTAAACAAGTGATTAAACTTCTGCAGCTGCACAATCAACCCGTTTTATTTTCTCATTTATTTCAGTCTCAAACAATATTGAGGTTTCACTGATGAAACAGAGTTTAAATTCAAAAGACGAACAGAATAAATAGAGATGTATGAGACGGTCAGTGGAGTGAATGTGGTCGGTTCTGGTCCAGCTCCACAGAAACCGACTCTCAGTACCGTTTCTCATCAAAGTCTGCACCTTGCAGAGTTTGTGCTGCTCCTCAGTTTCATTTGTTTTTTTTTTTATTTACAGAGTTTCACACATAACTTTCTGATGGCTGTAGGCTGGAGTCTTTCTGTTTCCCCTTCTGCCACAGTAAAAAGGGAACATAAACATTTACATTTTTTCAGACAAGACGCTAGTTTCATGAACCTTTTTTTTTTTTTTTTCATTGAATGACTATTGATTATTCGAAAATCATTTCCCATCCCTAAAACCTAAAATACTCCTAAAGGCTGAGGAGTGAGAAATAAATATTCAAAAATGTTACTATATTTTTATAGACAAAACAACTTTAATACACATACATAAACACAAAAAGCACTGAAAACAGGTACTGTTGTGTACCGGTTCACGTTCTCAGGTACCGTATCGATTCAAATGTGAAAGGTACAGCACAGTACCTCCATAGACAAGATCAGGTGCTGAAAGTCCAATGAGGACGTTTATTTGTTTCGAGCTAAAACCCAAATGTAAAAATGACGAGCTCAGGTTTTGTTGGTTAATTCATGAGTCCCATTCATGAGTTTTTTTTAAAATCTTTATCTTTATCCACTTCATCTTCTCTGTTCTTGAACAGACCTCCTTTCCCCCTGGGATCAATTAACTATCTATTTCTGAATCTTCAGTAAAATACTGAGACTCAGTTGTTCTCAGTCTGTTGACTTTGAGATTATACAACAGCATTAAGAGTTTCACTAAGTCTGTTATTCAACTCCTGAAGCAATTAAACACAACGTGACAATTAAGTTTCCAACTTGTTTCAATGTCACATGTGAAACTTTCCTCTAAAACTTTTAAATGTGACCTCTGTGTGTCGACTCTTCCCTTGTGAGTCGACAGGAAGACGCTGGTGGAGTCTGACTGTCAGGTCACTTATCGAGCCCAGGTTTCCTCTGATGCTCAGACTCCGGTGACGTCATACCGACGAGAAAATCACAGTCTGTGTTTGTGCATTAGCTTTAGATACAGCTTTCATCTATAACACTCCATGTTTGTGTGTGTGTGTCAGATACAATCTCTCACCATATCTGATCTGTGCTCCAGTCAGCGGCGAGGTCTCCGCGGTCTCTGAGGAGAAAACACATCAAAAAACACATGAGAAGTCGTCTCATTAACGGCCGAGGTCTGATCGTCACAGTCGTCCTCTGGTGTCGTCACACACACACACACTCAAACTGTTTCATCCCTGAGACGCCGACGAGGAAACATCACACAACTCACCAGATACACCAAAGACCCACTAATTAGGGTCACATGACAACAACAATGGAGTGGCTTCATGTCTATTCACACACCAGCAGCGGGATGGAGGAGTGGAATTAAACAAGTCTCATTTACATTTTGTTAAATTAGATATTTTCTTAATTAGATTGCATAATAAATAGACGATCATGGCGTTTGTGAGGATGCTCTTCATTCCCACAGGAACTTCTGATCATCCACAGTGACGAGTGGCTCTTCACCATCGACACAAACTCAGTCGCTCGGCCTCGTTCTGCTTCCTGATCACTATTCTCCCCCAGGGAAACGTCCTGGGTGACACTTATCTCTTCATCCTGACACGTCCCACACACCTCACCCTGCATGTTTAACAGGCCCTGTTCAGAACAGGAGTGGGATTCACCACAGGCCCTGTGATACGATATTAAAAGTAGTGCAATATGCTGCAATGTATCGTGGTTATTAGCTTTTTTCAACTAAAAATGAAATGAAAACTTTGTTAACATCCTTTTTTCCTACTAAGATTAACTTCTTAGTCTGTTCAGATTGATACTTTGCATCCGTACATTGACACAATATAGTCATGCAAAATATTGAGCTATTTTCTGGGACTTTTACAGGATATTTTCAGCTGCTACAGTCAGACATGTTATTACACCATACACAAATACATCCCTCGTCCCATTCATGCTTTGGAGAATTCTTCTTTTCAACAGTTGTACCTTATTTTGTACATTTAACCAGTTTGCTTCTGCCTCTCACTATCAGAGGTCTGATTTAAAGGTGTGCAGTCTATGGCTCTAACTTACTTATCCATGAAATTAAGAAATTATGACAAATTTATCATAGAACCACACAAACATGTTTTTGTTTTTAAACCACACCCAAACAGCTCTCTGCTGCTGCTCCTCTATCTGTCACTGTGGGGTTATTTGGAAAATAAATCCTTTGGGCTCTGTTATTGTGTGTTTTCCATGACTGGAACATTGGTCAACCATTTTCCATGTTTTCCAGGACACATGGGAACCTCAGTTTTTTATTTATTTAAATGAATTAAAACAAATGTAGAAAGATTACATCATCACCATCATCACATCTTCTGCTGAGGTATTTCTGAGCTTTAGAGTTGCTTCAGATGAAAGCACCAGTGCCAGCTGAGTAAACTGACTCTAATAAATATGGTGAACTCTGCTCGATATATAAAAAATGACAGACTCAGAAAAACAACAGAGAAGAAAGAAAACTTGTTGCATAAAAAACAACGTTACTGTCAGATACTCGGCCCTGCAGCCGGAGGGCGGTCGACCCTGGAGGTGTCTGATTGACGTGGAATTCATCACCGGACGAGAAGCCGAGCCCGGATCAGCTTTTTAAATCAGACAGTGTTTTGACTTTGCTTTGGATTCACCGGACCTCCACTGAGCCAGCGCATTAAAGAGAAGGATGAGGCTGCATTTTATAAATCTGTTTGAACAGAGCTCCGCCAACATGGCCGCCCAAGGTTACGGACGTCGAGTCCAATGAAACCCTGCACAGCTCCCCTGTCGCACAGCCTCTGTTTCTGTATTCAAGCCGCTACCTTCAAAAAGGTAAACATCTGATAAACACAAAGAAGTGCCAGAAGAGTGAAGCTGCAATAAAACATCTGCAGAACCTGGAAACTTTATTCATCAGGACGTCTCTCTACTTCCTGGACCGACACCGAGGAGGCAACTGTTTTTTTGAAGTTGTAAAGTTGATTAAATCATTACTATGGGCTGCAACTAACGATTATTTTGGTTGTCGACTAATCTATTGGTTATTTTTTAGATTAGTCACAATTATTTTGGCAGCAACTGTTTCGACTTTGGTTTTACCTCATATTCTCAGAGCAAATTAAAGGTGCCATATGAAAGAATGTGGCCAAAAACGGTTACTGCAGTCAAATTCAAAACACAGTGATCTCGTTTTTCTCCCAGCGTAGTGGCAGCTCAGTGGAAGCAGACCGGAGGCTGAAATGCCACTGACTGCGTGACTGGGAGAGAGGGCTAGGTGGCGCAACATGCCAACACGTAAATTCAAAACATAAACATGACTTGCAGTCTGCAAAAAAAGATTTTTAATGTGAATACTCTGGCTGTACTATTGTTGTTGGTGAGTTCAGTATATTATATGAACATTATTCCCTCTCTGTGACATATTAGGAGGATTTTACGGCCAGTTGCTTTAGATTTCTTACATATTGTACCTTTAAAAACCCATGAAATATTTGTAACATAACTATATTTCTAAATCGTTTATGATTTATAAATAACAATTTATTTTAAGGTAAAAAAATGTTTATTTGACAGCAGGGTTTTATAAATACGACGCATCAACACAAAACATTTCGCGTCGACAAATTGTCATTGACGTAAACGATTATGTCAACTAATCGTTACAGCCCTGATTATTACTGCTATTAGCCTACAACGAACCTGAAATTATCTAAGGCTTATAATTCTTAAGAAGAGCACAGCTACAGATAAAATACAGTACTATACAGTACAGTAAATAAAAAGGTTTAGTTCTGTGTAAAATAGAGCAGGATGATCAGGATGAAGTGGTTTCACATCTTGAAGCAGCTCCTGGTGGAGACACTGAGCCGTCCAGAGAGAAGTGGGTCACTGGAGCAGAGTGTGTTTCTTTAGGGAGTGAACATTTACTGGAGCAGGTCAATTATAGCAAAGGGTTAATCTGCCAAGTGCTCCTCCCTCTGACCCGTGTGTGTGTGTGTTTCTGTGTGTGTTTCTCTGTGTGCATGTGTGAGCGTGTATATGTGTGGCTGTGTGCATTTCAATGAGCTCACTGCACAAACTTCACTAACTTGTCTGCCAAGGTTTAGGGCAAAGAAACATAGATGCCAAGACTGCAGAAATAAATGTGTGTGTGTGTGTGTGTTGCTGCTGCATTAAGAAGCGAGAAGCCAGACTCATCTTTCAAAACAAACCGACAGCAGTGGCGTGGACAGAATCACCTCTCTGAGGGAGCGGCTGCTGTGGAAAGGTCAGTGTCTGTTTTAGCACACGGAGCAGGGGGAACAATCCTCCTCACTCACCGTCCACTGACACACTCTATCAGCTCTCACCTCATTTATTAATAACCATTATAGTTTCATAGTCAAACTGGCAGTTTAGCGGAAAACCAATTCTTCTTCACTTCTCTAAAACATCACCCTAACTACTGTGTTAGAGCAAAGAAGAGTTGAGTTCCTGCATATGCCGTAACATTAGTCGCTAACAAAATGCCAGCAATTTACGAGGCTTAATCCGGAGTGGTGGGACTGATGTGAGGATGTGTTTGTTTTATGTCAGGATTTTTATAAGATTCACAGTCAAGTGTTTTACAAAGGGTTTAAAGTAGAGCTGCAACAATGAATCGATTAATGGAACAATAATTGATTATTAAATTAATCATCAACTATTTTGATAATCAAATAATCAGTTTGAGTAGTTTTTTTAAGAAAATAAAGTCCAAATTCTCTGATTTCAGCTTCTTAAATGTGAGTATTTCTGGTTTCTTTTTTCCTTTATGACAATAAACTGACTATCTCTTTGGTTTGTGGACAAAACAAGACATTTGATCTTGTGGTTTGGGAATCACTGATTGACATTTTTCAACATTTTATTGACCAAACAACTAATCAATTAATCAACAGATTAATCAATATTGAAAATAACCGTTAGTTGCAGCCCTAGTTTAAAGAGAAACTGTGCAAGTCCGGTTGCTTTTCCTCTGTGTTGCTAACCCTCCTCTTTGACATGTGCATTACTTTTCAACGAGGCCAGTGAGAAATCAATCCATGGAGCAGTGGATAACGTTACACATCATAAATGTTGTTATGACGTGTATATTTGTGTAGTCTGGTCTGTCATAAACAAGATATTATGTGGCAAGAGGCTCTGATCTCGCCAGGTTGGTTTTCAGCCAAGAGACGCTAGGTGGAAGGCAGAGAGCCTCCATTCTCCCTGGAACAAGTTAAAAGTCATTTATTTAACCATCATACTCTGAAGCTGTTTAATTAAGGTAAAAATGTAGCATCATTCTGTGAAAAGTCCTGCATAGTTCCTCTTTAAATGGACTTGATGATGATTGATAATTGTCAAGACAGCACACAGGCTTGCCTGTCCATTGGTTGACATTTCCTGTGGGGATTTTGAACCAAACACTAAAGGTTAGATATAGCCTAGGTGATAATCACATATAGTGAGTTATATCAGTCTAACCTTTGTAGTAGAGTCTCCTCTGTCAATGTCACTCATACGAAACTTTAAACCGTTGCAGAATAAAAACTATATGATCTCCATTGAACCACCTTCACTTTCCACAGAATCCTACCCTCCCTCTCTCTTCTTCACTCTGAACAACTTTTTCTTTCTGCCTGCTGAAGAGACAAATGAAGCATCCATCCCATAAGGTTTAAAGCAGATATCAGTGGCACGGCCGTTTCGGCTAATGCTGTGTTCAAGGCAGGCTTTTGAAACCGTAAGTTACAGCTTCAAGTCACAACTACGACTTGGTAGCGTTCCAGGTAACCTGTAGCTCGTGTTTTTACCGTCCTGTTGTCTGTGAAAGTTCCCTATAACGGCCACTCGTAACTTCCGACCCGTGAACTCGTACCAGATCGAACTGGTATGACTTCACAGGAAGGAAAAACACAAAGTACGAGTTTCCTTGAACGCACCATGAGTTAGCAGCCCCCGCCCTTGTCAGGCATCAATTGGTCCTCGTGCTACGTCACCACATTCACGCGCATCCCTTGGCTGCACACACAGCCCTTCATGCCGTTCTCTCCCCTCATTGGATAACACTTGTATCCCACAAGGAAAATTTTCTCCTCGGGTTACAGCAGAGCAGAGTGACGGAGAGACTCGTGTTTAGGCTGAAATACTTCATGTAAGTGATTGCTGACGGAAAATAGGACTATTTAGGACTTATATTAACAAAAACATTCCACTGATATCTGCTTTAAGCAGAGGAAACCACCTGTCTCCGTCTGAGTCTGACCCTCTGGGGTTTTCGTGCCGTTAGATTCACACGAGGATCTGGAGCTTCCCTTCTGCTCAATGAGCTAAAGTTGCCAGGCAACAAATTCTGCAGCGGTATTGCTTAGCAACAATATTTATCCAGGATGTGACAGTGGGACTCGCAGGAGAGGCTGACGGTGTGAAATTTTACTTTGCTTTTACTCATTTTTTAAACCAGCATGCCCCCCCCTCCCTCTTGCTGTGCAGTCAGATGTTTAAAGTGCATCAGTATTTCCACCGCAGCAGCACTGAATAGTTAAAATGGCTCCGGGGTACCGATTCATCTCTGTGACTAGAAAAACAACAAGTTTTCCCAAGTTTGTCTTTATAATCCTGACCGACCAGTTCCTGTTTTGGAAAGTTTGAACATTAAAAGGCAAAGAGAGGAACTCTGTTACTGAGATGAGATTCGTACGGATGAATATATTAGGCTGAGACACATGATAATCACTTGAAGATGTAGGACATTTCAAGCTTATTGAAATTCAATCAAGGTTTTTATTAAAATGTAAAGGTACTATATTGCATAAAGGTAGATGTGCATGTGTAGTGTGATGATAAAGCAGCTCTTTTTTCACTTTTGTCCTGACGAAGGCCAGTTTGGCTGAAACGCGTTGACTCGCTTTTAATAGATTAGCCATGTACCAATAAAGGCATTTTAATTGGTCGTACCCTCACGAGTGCCTCGGTTTTCTGTCTGCAACCCTTTATGGATCTCCCCAACTGAAGAGCACCTGAGGGATACACTTTTCTGCAACACCCAAGAAGCACTCCATGCACTGCGTTCCTGTCTAAAGCAGCTCTAGGTTCTATATTAATACTGTGAAAGTATCAAAGCCTCAGTCCACAAAGAAATACACTCAGCCTGTATTCAGAAACTGAGCCTTAAAAGGAAACATCAGGGCTTCTGTAACTTTGTGATGTCACAACAAAGCAGTCGCCAAGCCCCGCCCCCCATCTGAACCCTGACTGAAGAAATGCAAAACTGCACTGAGATGGGTTTTTTTTGGGTGTTAAGAAACAAAAACATATTGTTTGGTATTGATCGTGAAGGGAGGGGTGAGTGTGTGCGCTCACATAACAAACTGCCGTGTTCGCAATATGTAGCCAGCCAGCAGGGGGGGGGTATACTGTAACTGTTGGGGGAAAAAGGGCACCGTGACCTGGAAAGTACCCAGAGCTCCAGTCCAGTGAAAGCACCAAGCAGCTGTGTACTGTCCCAGGAGGCAGCAGTCATGGTAGTGAGTGTTGTCCGTCACACTGTAAGAGCAAAGAGTCAAAGCAATAAGATAACATCAAAGCAAAGGGTGCAACCAACTGAACGCTGCTCCATATATCAAACTGAGATGTAAATATAAACTTTTTTTTTTAATTCTGTCTGCACTCAGCTGGAAATAACTGAGTCAGCACAAAAAGCGCTGACTGTAGTTGTAGTTAAACATGACACAAAGAAAAGACCCCACGTAGCCAGGGCGGGGAATTACGTTGACGAAAGATCACGCCGTTATTTTTTGAAAAAATCATATTGGATTGACGAGAAATGAATTTGAATATGAGGAAATGTTATCTGTAAAGAATAAAAAGAGAAGTACAGAGGCTCGCAACTCAGGCTCGGGTTTATGTCCATTTTGTGATAAACTCTTCTGCACCAAACTCCGTCTGTCCCCATCATTTTAAAGAAGTTATTTTGACACTTTGATAAGTATTTTTCTGACTTATTAGACACTTTTTCGGACTGTTTTTTTTTTTTTGCACTACTAAATGTTGGCAATAAAGACTACTGATAGCAACTTCCCCTGTTTTTCACCACTGTTTTATAGTATGTGAATATCAGGAGAGGCACATTGATATGAGTTGCTGGTGCTAGTTTTACAGTCAGCACCACTGGCTCATTAGAGAAGAAAAGCAAAGTGAAATGTTGTTGCAAGATATTTCACACTTAACAAGTGAGGCATACGCTGCTTAAATATAAACTCTGTTTCCCGTTTGTCAAGTACATTTAGCTAAAACTATACTGTAGCCTCTTTTTTTTTTCAGACTGTTTTCTGTTTTGGAGGCTGCAGGTTGTGGTGTTGAACTGTATTGCATCACACTGACTGTCACTGAGTATGAATAACAAACAACCTCCAAGAAGGTGTGATTTACTAAAGGCCAGGGTCAGTCTTAGCTGGTTGAACTGAATATCTTCATAATTAATCATTGATTGTTTTGGTTTAACGGGTGACATTCAACAGATGAAGCAGTGGAAGTGATTGAGTAATAATGATTGAATGCACAAGCGATGATGCCTGAGATTTTTTGGAGAACAGTGAAAAGGCAGAACAGATGGAAATGCACCTTATACGTTTCGATGAATTCCCGGAGAAAAGGCCAGTAAATGTAAATGAGAGCATTTGTGTGTGCTTCACTGAGCTGCTGCTGCATTTCATATTAAAAATGAATTATTCTGCCAATGTCCTGACTATAGCCCAAAACAGATGTAGCTCCACCTCTCTCTGCACCAACCCCCTACAATCTGATTTATTAAAAAACACTTTATTAGTTTATTAACAGCAGGAGACCAAAGACGTTTAGACCCCTGCTGTAGTTTCATTTATTATGGGTTTGTTATAGCAGCTATTGTGTCTTTGTGACAATGCTGGGACCAGTGTTCAGTGTGACAACAGTATTAAATTCCTCTGGTTAAATTTTTCCAAATCAACAATGAACCCTTGTCACTCCTATAAATTCTGTAATATTCGCCTATCCAAGGCGTACCCAAAGTAAATTGAATGCTGTTCTTGAACTGTTTGGAGAATATGGATGGGCTTGGTCTCTTTTGAAAGGTATCACTCTGAAGTTTTTCCCCAAACTGAAATAATCACTATAAGTGCTACTATCATTGAGTAATCTAAGTGGGAGCACACTGAATTAGAATGTTTTTATTCTCGCCTGAATTTTTTTGTTGCAATCAGATGCCTGAAGATGAGTGTAGCTGAGAATTTTAGCTGGAAAACACAATGGGACTACAGCATGAAGCCTTACCTGGCCCCAGTTCAAATTTGATAACAATCCTGCTAAAAATGAGTATTTTACACATGTTTTTCTAAGTGTATATCTAGGCGTTTTCCTAAAGTTGCCATTGACAAACAATACATGCGCCAAAGTGCAGCTTTTGCAAAGTTACGCATGAAAATGGCGGTGCTGCCTTTTCCCAGGGACCGTGAATGCAGCACATCGTTCGTTTCGTAATTTCATTGGCTATTCAATGCTACAGTTGTCATCGGGATCCGTTTCTATTGGCTGAAGCCATTCAGCGCTGTCGGAGGGGATGTTCCTCATGAGACACAGCCACTCATTCGCTATTGCAGGCGGCAGCCGGAGAGAGGGAGCTTGTGATTGGTCGAGTGAGCTGTCAATCGAAAGGTCAGAGGGCAGCGCCATTTTGTAAAGTGAAATAAACATTGTTTTCATGTAAACGCCGGACTTATGAGGAGAAATAAACGGATTTACTGGATATACAATGCGTAATTTCATAAGATGCAGCAGCGGGATGAGGTTATCTACCGGTACAACCGTGTGTTTTGGACTAAATACTTTACTGGATTGGATTTACTGGACTTTTCTGAATGTAACGACACCAAGTTTGTGGGGAAACCCTGTGATCCTGAGCCTGCCCTGACACAAATCGTGAGTTATATCGGCTTTTTACGAACTTTGTTAGCATGTTTATAGTCTGATTCGAGTGTTGCTGTGATGATTATATTTAGGAATGGTCGGCATATCTTTAATCACAAGAGTTTTAGCTTTCCAACGATATGTGGCATGACTATTTCAAGTGAATGGTGACATCCTCTGTGACACCTCCCTGATTAAAACCCCCCCGCCGGCCCGCCGGCGGGCCGTCGGAATGGCAACAGGTTAACCAAATATTATAAAGCAATAGCTGATCCCCAAAGCTGGCCAAAGCATTATACAGAACTTTGACATATCTTAAGCACTTATAATTTAAACGCTTTTAAATCATATTCACGTATCATTGGTACCTGCAACATAGATCACATTAAATTTGAAATATGACTAGTTGTCATTATCAATAGTAAGTTGGACACTAGAATAAAACACTTGAGGCATCCTTTTATCACATGACGTGAGTGTCAGAGGTAACATTTCTAGTCTAAAATTATTGTCTCACCTGTTCAGTGTAATCAGAAATACTGTTGTGTTAAAAAAAAAAAAAAATCACTATCACTAACTAAAAAAATCAACTATTCTACAGCCTCCATCCGAATGTCCAGTAACTTAAATCTCAGAGATGCACACTGTACCCAGGGGGCAAAATCACAGTTTTTTGAAAAACGGACACGGAGCGTTGTAAAAGGTTTGACACCAGAAATGATATCTAGGAACTTCAAGGATTAAAACCTGGGTGGACAACCCGGTCAACTAGCTGCTGGAAAGCTACAGGGGGCCAAAACCCCTTTCTTGGGTCATTTTGCTGGCGAAATGATGTAAATGCAAATATTTAGGTACTACAATGGCATAAATTGTCATACAACTATAAAATTTGGCAGAGAGTATCTTGACACATAGGGAGAGGCAAGAAAAGAAGATTCTGGGGTTTGTTGTAACTCGATTTTAAGATATCACCCTCAACATCCCAAAAAAGACCAAAAAAAGTACTGTTCGCCTGACAAATTCTCATGGAAATTATTATTTTTCAGCACTTTATGGAGAATATCTATGCTTAACAT
This sequence comes from Trachurus japonicus, assembly GCF_045865225.1. NCBI lineage: Eukaryota > Metazoa > Chordata > Actinopteri > Carangiformes > Carangidae > Trachurus > Trachurus japonicus. The sequence continues at coordinate 9,153,341 of NC_140917.1, read as the reverse complement.
GTATATAGAAAATTTCCTTAATTCATAAGCTTCCATTTGAGTCCAAGATAGCCTTTCTATCTCAAAAGCCCCACTTGCTGTGGCCAACGGTCTTCTCTATCTCTCTGTTCACTTTGGGGAGACCAGAAATAGAATGGTTTCTGATCAGGCCAGTTAACATGTAGTTTTTCACAATAGGTGTTGCATTGTTTGGAGACAGCCTGTAGCTTTCCAGTAGCTAGTAGAAAGGCTATCTTGGACTCAAATGGAAGCTTATGAATTAAGGAAATTTTCTATATACATGTTAAGCATAGATATTCTCCATAAAGTGCTGAAAAATAATAATTTCCATGAGAATTTGTCAGGCGAACAGTACTTTTTTTGGTCTTTTTTGGGATGTTGAGGGTGATATCTTAAAATCGAGTTGCAACAAACCCCAGAATCTTTTTTTCCTGCCTCCCCCTATGTGTCAAGATACTCTCTGCCAAATTTTATAGTTGTATGACTATTTATGCCATTGTAGTACCTAAATATTTGCATTTACATCATTTCACCAGCAAAATGACCCAAGAAAGGGGTTTTGGCCCCCTGCAGCTTTCCAGCAGCTAGTTGACCGGGTTGTCCACCCAGGTTTTAATCCTTGAAGTTCCTAGATATCATTTCTGGTGTCAAACCTTTTACAACGCTCCGTGTCCGTTTTTTTGCTTTGCCCCCTGGGTACTGACTGAAGCCTAAAACACATTAGTCAGGAAGACTCTCTGGTGAAATGATGCAGCAGCCATCGCTCCCCAGAACGCCGTTACTCAGCTCTACAAGCTTCTCTCCATCTGAAGAACTGAGCCAAAGATGTGATTTAACACACATTGATCCACAGCTCGCTCCTCCACAACATGACCATTTCTTTAATGTTGGTGATAAACAAACAGAAACATAACTTCACCAGTTCGATCAGGAACACAACTCTGACTAACGAGTTCAGTGTCAGAGACTCAGTGGTTTCAACACCACAGATTTAATGAGAGAGAGAAAAGGCTGTTCCACAAAAAAGTGTGTACTGGCCTGTGGCAACAGCTGGGAATGTTGGGTCATCATCAACCATCATCATCATCATCATCATCTTCCAGGCTACATGATGCTCATTAAGTCACAGATCCAGTATCTTGCTCTAGGGACACGGTGAAGGAACTCATGGTCCTGGTGGTGAGCGGTGGTGAATCCATGGGAAACTGAGTTGTTCTACACATCAGTATGAGTGTAGGGTGATCTTGGAGGCAAAGATTTATCAATTCAGATTGCCGACCTAAAGGTTAAAGAGTTGAGATTGTTAATTGAGGTACAATGGTTCGATTCCCAAATAAATGTGGGAATGGTTTAGTCAAAGAGCAGCTTCTTCTTCCACCCTGGAGCAAGGCCTTTAATCCCCAAGAGATTCGTGGTTACACTGCTCAGCCTGCAAGAGTGAATGAGTGAAACTCAATATGACCTTCTCCTGGTCTGGGCGAACAGGTCAGAAGATCATTATCCACCATCTGAATTACAGGTGCATCTCAATAAATTAGAATATCATAGAAAAAGTTTATTTGTGTCAGTAATTCAATTGAAAAAGTTAAACTAATACATTACAAACAGAAATGAACATTTCATGTCTTTATTTATTCACTTTCTTTTAATTGTAATGATTATGGCTTACATTTAATGAAGACCTGAGATTCAGTATCTCAAAAAATTTGAATATTACAAAAGACCAATTAAGAAAAAGCATTTTTAATATGGAAAGACTGGAAATGGACTTTTACAAGATAATCTAATTTATTGAGATGCACATACAATCTGAGTTTTGATTAGTATCTTTCCACCACTTTGATGTGTCCTTTGAAGGTTTGTCTGCTCGCTGCTCTTCTTAACCTACAACACCGTTTACAAATTGTGTTAAAGAGCAGTTTTTACTGATGCAACCTGTAGGATTCATTTCTTCCACACTCTGACTGGAGAAGACTGTGATACCATCAGCTGTTTCTGTCCACTCAGAGTTGTACTAGTTAGTACCGACCTAAAAAGCACACAGCGTAGGTCAGATACCTCTCCTTTGGTACGGCACTCAGGCCAAACTACATTGTTTTCTCCACTAATGATCGTGATCCGAGAGGAATCTAAATCCAAACAACAGCTTTGTTCTAGGTGTGCAGCCTCACCGAGTCACTGGAGTATCTGTTGACTTTTCATCTTGTTGAAAGGAGGAATATTAATTTCAAATGTGCTGCTGAAAATATCAGGCCACACTGAGGGAATAACCCATTTTCACCCCTCCTGAATTTCGACTGCAGTGGAACTACAAACACGGTTGCTCCTGGGGGAGAACGTGTCCAGAAATAGGTCTGACTGACGCAGACAAAAAATTAGTATTACTGCACATTATGCCGATAGCAGCAGAGTCACAGTCAGACGAGTGAACGGCAGAAAAGTTGGAAGGCAAAGACAAATATGTAGCAGCTTCCCAGTCGTTTGCTTCTGGCTCCGTCTTGTCAAAGGGAGCCAGTTGTTCGCTGCTCATTCTGCCGCGCCGTCACCCTGTCTTTGCGGGCCGTGCTCTGCTGAGTATAAATAGCTTTACACTTTGGAAACACCTTGACATTCGCATTATTCTTGTAGCCTGTGATTCCTCTGAGCCAAGTGTCTGAAAACAGTGACGTCTGGCAGACGGGAAGCCCACGGCAGAGCTGAACTTTGCCGACTTTGAAGCAGAAAAAAACAGAAAAGTGGATGTCATGTTTTTGACAAAGCAAACAGCATCTCCACTCAGTGTGCTTCGTTGCAGCAGCAGACGCCGGCCGTCCTCCTCCACCAGCAGCTACACTGTCCTTTGTCTTCCCCCTGTTGTCTGGCAGCGAGCAGAGTCCTGCTCTCAGCAGAAACTGCTCTTAAGAGCCAGTTCCCTCTGAGCCAAGAAACTACAAGACGCTAAGAGATGGAAGTTTGAACAAGACGGCAACATAAGCATTTCTGTGCAGCTGTGAAAAATTGAGTAAAACCATGAAAGCTCCAACTCTTAAAGGAATACTTCACCCAAAATCAATAATTCACCAATTTTCTACTCACCGTCATGCCAAGGAAAGGTTTGGAGAACTTTCGGAGTAAATGCTTTTGGAGTTCCAGCTGGCACCAGATTTTCACATAATGGCAGCGGATAGAGTTCACTTTTGAATCGTCCAAATCACACACTATGAAACATCCAAATACCTCCATACTGCTCGTCTGTACTGACCCAAGTGTCCTGAAGCCGCCACATGAAAAAGTTGTTCGGAAAAAATTAATTTGATCTCTGTTTTTAGCCTTGTTGTGGTAGTAGCTCCCAGTGGCTGTTGATGTTTGTGCACATGCGCAAGATTTGCTGCAAGATGTTCGTTCGTCGTTGTAAACCACTGGATGTATGATGTAAACACGAACATCTCGCAGAAAATCTCGTGCTACAACAAGGATAAAAACAGAGACCACATTAATTTTTTCTTAACAACTTTTTCATGTGGCGGCTTCAGGACACTTGGGTCAGTACGGACGAGCAGTATGGAGGTAATTTGGATGTTTCATAGTCCGCCACCATTATATGAAAATCCGTTGCCAGCCGGACCCCCCCCCGGAACTCCAAAACCATTTTGATGACTCCGAAAGTTCTCCAAACCCTTCCTAAGTTGGCATGACGGTTAGTAGAAAATTGGTGAATTATTGATTTTGGGTGAAGTATCCCTTTAAAAAAAAAAGAAAAAAAGAAGTTGCTGTTGGAAACTTAATGCTGTGATGTCACAGTTTTAATCATTTAGGTTTGAGAACTGCTGCACACAAGCAACTCTTCACCGGCTCACTTCATTTTGTAAAACTGATTCACAAAAAACAAAGCAAAACAAAACTCAGTCAAAACTTTATCCGTCATCTTTTCTGAAAGGCTTTTATTCTGAAGCTCATGGAGGAAATTCTGACTTTGCACTGGTTTTAAGGAGCAATAAGATGTAGGATTAAAAAAAAATACTTCTTGTTCTACTGCATTTTACACCACAGCCACTCTGCTGCATTCACATAAGTGGTTCTTCGTTGTTGCATAGTTAATCACAATCGTCATGGCAACTCGCATTCGGAGCTCAGAAGGTCTAATTTTCAGTGATAGATTTAATCACAGATTCTTATTCCAGCGTCAACAACATTCATCGCACCGACGTCTTGGAGCCTGCAGCAGGAGCTGACGTCTGCAGGTCGGACAGACGTGGAAGCTAATTAGAAGCCACCGGAGTGAAAATGGTGATGAGTTTTCTTCAAACCTGTTTGATGCCAAGTGCGACGCTGCCAGTCACTTTTACTGCACATGAAGGTTTGGCTTCCAGAGCTTTCAGTCTAAAGGAGGCGTCCAAGTGATGGTGAGGAGCTGCCAGGAAGCACTGGGTCTGTGGATGGTGTGTGTGTGTGTGTGTGTGTGTCTGTGTGTGTGTGTGTGTGTGTGACTTGACAGCCTGTGTTTCCTGGACACTTGACAGGACAGTCTGTCTTCTGTCATTTCCCTGATGTCTCTTCAATTAAAGCGTAAACAGCTGTTTTCTTACTAATAAATTGCAGCAATATAGAATAAACTCGCTCTGGCAACATTTCTCAACAGTGAAGCTATCAAACTGATTTATTAAAAAAAAAATTAAAGTTAAGTTGTTTTCGAGGCAAATGTAACTACAAAACAACAAACTGCTTGCTGAAATACTGCCCCAGACGGGAACGCGCATCAGTGGTTTTTTTTCATGAATTTACCTCTAAAACAACTCTGTCTGGTAACGTTCTGTTGTTATCTCATAGCGTGGTGAATGTGCAGTTATACAACAAGTAGTTCCGACCAAGCAATCTGATTGGTCAATAAGACATTTAGAACGTGCTCAAATCAGCATTACAGCACGGCTGACTCATCACTGAAAATATTACTTCGCCATGTCATGTTGTTTACACATCTCCATGGCAACATGGATTTTTCGTAATTTATTACTCGTGAAAATAAATCACAAACTACACTGACCTCCTGTAGGTTGTTCCTGACAGCTGCCAAAGTCACATTTATAGAACAATTATGTTATTTTATTTTTTGTTAATATATTGTAAACTTCCCCGTTACAGCCGAGAGGATTGTCTCCCTCCCATGTGTGTAACGTTACAAAGTCGGAGAGACACGAGTTGTGATCGCGGTGAATATGTTTTTTAAAATATGGCCTGGAGCTGAATATTTTCATTGGATAAAACGGAGGTGATTACCTGTATGTTTCTCTCTCTCCTTCTCTCTCGCTTGCGCCTTTTGGGCTTTTAATCGTTTGTCTTTCTCTATCAGCTGTGTCGGCGACACGGCGCTATAACTTCATTTACATGCAGAGTTTGCGGTTGTAGAAGCTACATCTGTGAAAGGAAAAAAACGGCATCTTTGTTATAACTTGTGCGAGTTTGTGCGGTGTTGATTTAGTTCAGGAAAGTCCGAGACCGCGTTAAAACATGAACGTCAGCTCAGAGTTCACTCATCTGGGACTAGAAAATCATTTCTGTTGCTAGGTCGTTACTAAGGTTCGGACTATTTGCTGTAGAGGTGAACTAGGTTCCATTACACATAGGAGTCTACTGACGTGACTGATTGTGTTTCAGTTATTAGTCAGACCCCATTTATTTCCATGGAAACGGGAAGCACACTCGCAAAAAACTTTAAATTTTGAGAGCAAAACGTCCATCAACATGAATATTTATTTAATTATACGCTTTATTTTGTTGGTAATTGTTGTATAATCGCAATATTACCCTCGAGGGTGTGCTTAAACGTAATTTGAGCACTTCGGTGATGCTTGCGGACCTCGGCGCAAGCGCCTCGGTCCTGACCGCATCACCGTCGTGCTCAAATGACGTTAAAGCACACCCTCTCGGGTAATATTGCTTAAGTCACAACTTGTCCACCAGGGAGTTTTGGAGTTGTTGGATTGTGTATTTGATGAGTTTGATGAGGGAAACCAAGAAATCCCATTAGCCTCCGTAGCGCAGCTCTGAGCAGCTCGCGGCTCTGCTCCGCCGTTCTAAAAATAGCTTGCACCGACGATTAAAGGGACAACGAGGAGTTTCTAATCGGTTATAAAAAAGTCTCACGTTAATGTGGATGAATCTCCGCTACCCACACTTGTTAATGGGCCCATTTTCGATAAATATATCGTTCTGTCTCTATCGTTATTTTGTTACTATTAGTGGTGGCAGAGATGCTGGTTGAGCCGACCAGCGTTTCTTTACTTTCAGTTTCGCAACGAGTCATGAGAATAACGTAGCTGAATCGCCGTTTATGGTCGGAACTACGACGGTATGTGAACCTCTTTGAACCTCTGACTTTAATTATTGATGAATGAAAACATGAGTCCGTCTTGCGCCGGTCAAAAGAATTTTACGGTGTGCGCGGAGGCTCATAAATGTAGTGTGAAAACGCTTCGCTTTTCCAAAACTCCTCGTTGTCCCTTTAAAGGTAACGAACCTACTGCTATGACTAAAAAATCAAAAAATGTTGAACTATCCCTTTAAGTGGATAACTTTAGGATTTCTTCCATTTCAGAGGAGTGATAACTTTTTTGTAAAAGTTCACAGGAGTATCTGAAAAAAACATGATTAGTCGACTGATTAACTAATCCATAAAATATCAAAAAAGAAAACTCTGTGGATCTTAGTTTCCTAGAGTCTAAAGTGATAAAGTTCATACGAAGTTCGACAGAGAAAAGCACACTCGAGAAGTCAAAAGATCTGACTGATTTTCTTGAAAAATGAAAATAAAAATCTCAGACTCCAGTAATCACAGAATTTTAGATCATCAATCAATACATTTATCAACAACAAATCTCAAGTTTGCATCCTGATGATAGAGCTGAATTATAAATCACTTTTCACTTCATGACTCAGTCGTATATCAGGGTTCATTAGAAGCAGTTCATCTTCAGCATGTTAACCATGTAGAGAAAAGTTGTTATTCCTGTTCTTTGGTATTTTAGCACCAGTTGAGAAGTGATGTTCTATGTTGAAAATAAAAACCGTGTCGTATTCTGACATTTTTCTTTTCCTAATTTTTTAATTTAAAAAACAGAGATATATTTATGCAACGTCTGCTGAAAACTGCACTGCTCAGCTGTCTCAGAAAATGATTTCTCCTTCTTCAAAGCTGTTTTAAAGTTCTGGTCGGTTCATGAGCTTTGCTGATGTTAACTGACAGAATTATTCTTTGATCCAGCCGACAAATTTCTGCTTGTTGATTGGCTGTTTTCTGCCAAAAGTAGAGCAGAGCACCCCGAGAAACAAGAGGTCAGTCATTTAAAAAGTCTGGAAACAGTTTAAATTCTGCTGAAGTTTTAATATAACCCGGTACAGACAGTTCCCTCTGATGATTGCCTCCTGGTTTCTTTAAGCAGGTGTAACAATCGATACAGATTGGAGAGCAGACTGTTCCCATAATATTATTAGTTACCAGATCTGAAATTGTACTTCACATATTCTAATTCTAGAGATATGATGATGATGATTGATTTGATTTGCTGTGGGCTGAATGAACAGGCCTTTCAGGGTGTGAGTGTTGACAGCTGCCACGTCTTATTATAGGAGGATTTCACAGATCCACCTACTTCCAACGAGAAAACAACAAAACGTTTTAAAATGCAAATCGAGTCTAAATAAAATGTCTTGTTTTCCACATTTGAGTCGATGTAATTGGTGCTCGGCTTCTTCAGCGCCTCAAACCAGAGTGACGATGAGTAATTGATCAGGACAGATGCTCAAAACTTCACAGATGCAATGCATGATGGGATGACAGTGAAATTAAAAATAAATAAATATCTGCATCTGCTGAATTTGATTACTTATGTAGGATGAATCCCTTGTAGTTGGCGGGACGCCTGTAGAGCTGGTGTGTGTCTGTCAGGTGTGTGCAGTGTGTGAGCGGAAGCAGTCCATCAGCAGGCTGACGGCAGACAGATGACACGGCATCTGCTGATGTTTAATTATACACAAACACAGACACACTAACAAAGAGGTGGCTCCTGTTTGATTTCATCGTGCACTGACATGTGCACTGTGTTACACTCAGTGTGCTGTCAGTGTGATCTTTATGGGGTGCTCTACACTGGGAGCTCAGGCTGTCCTGGTTCACTGGAGGTCCACGCACATTTCCGACTACTATACACCTATTGTGTGTTGATATTTGTGGTGTCTTCTGATCGGTTGACTGTTTGTTGAGTGAGCTAATAAAAATAGAGCAGATTTCGTGTAAAACACTCAGAGAAAATAAATCCTGCAAGATTGGATGGTAGGTTCAGGTGGGCGGGGCTTAACAACTGGTTTACTGTGACGTCATAAAGTCACAGGAAGTCCTGACGGCTGGTTTTAATGTTCAGGGCTCGACAGTGCGACTGTACCAGTGCTAATAGATAATTACATTCAGTCGCATCAGAGCGACTCCGACAGAAACTGTAGTACATGCACCGTCTTGCGTGACATTGAGCAGTATTTTTTCTATTTTTTTTTTTTTGGCAACCGATTCTGAATCTTCGCTCTACCAATTCAAGCACATTGTAGCTACATCATCAGATCTAACCAATGCAGTCTTTCCATAACAGACACGTGACCACACGCACACACACAGTGAAAACTGCGGCGCAAAACTGAAAGCTAAAAACAAAATGGAGAAGCGAAAGACTGTGTGAACATGAAACCATTAATGGATTATTTTCACAGCAAGAGAGGAGGATAAAGGGGAAGATGATGGGAGAGACAGAAACCAGAGCGACATGGATGAAGAAGAGGACGGGACTCGCCCTGGCACGCCATGTCTCGCAAACATGAGAAATGTAGGGTCAGAACAAAGTCCTGAAGAAAGCTGTGGGGCGCCAGCAGGCCAGCTCGGAGGAAGAGACAAAAAAACTGTTGAAACTGAAGTTCAACATTGCATACTATGAAGCGAAAGAGGAAATTCCTCTCACTATGTTCCACAAGAAAAATGGCGTTGACAATAATCCAATTTACAACGACGACAAACGCTGTGCAGAGATAACCGGCCAGATCGCAGATGTCATGAGAGAAGGGCTGAGAGAGAAGACCGAATCAGCACACGACCTCGCCGTCCTCAGCCGTCCTCATTGACAGGGACACAGATGTATCCAATACAGAGTGTGATATTGTGTGCTTCTGTCTTGTGGAAGCTGGAAAACCTGTCAACATCCTGGTGGGACAACAGGCCCTCGAACATGCCCATGCCCTTGGGAAGTCACAGTGAGTGTGTTTGAAATAATACAATTGATTTTAAAGTTGTAGCTGATATTTGGTGTTTTCTTTTTGGTTTTTTTTAACTGGGAACTCTCTAAAGGTTGGTTGTAATAAATATTCTATTTTCTCACACACATTTGCATTCAATCAATCAATCAATCAATTTGTTTATTTCGGGCATGTCAATTTAAATCATCATCATCATCACACTTCATCATCTTCGTTCAAATAATACAATACACATGGCCGAAAGGGAAAGCGGGAGAAGCAAAAGCTTATCTAGTCCCACCCCCATTACCCACAGAATAAGAATATTTGTCATACATACATATCTTTTTGTTTTCTTCTTCTTCTTCTTATTTTTTTTTACATTTTGATGTAACATTCTTTTACGTATGACATTTTGACATTGTTTGTCTTTCCTGATTTTTTGCTGAATTTTCATTGAGCTACTAAAAAATGTTGTGTGCTACTAAATTTTTCAGCATGGTAGCACAGAGCTACTTGGAAAAAAGCTTAGTGTCAAGCCCTGATGTTCAGTTTCTGATTAAAGACTGTGTGTATTTCTCTGTGGGCTGAGGCTCTGATACATCTACACAGTGTTAATATTAAACCTTGAGCTGCTTTATCATCAAACAAAACATGCATATCTATATAACATAACACCTTTAATTTAATTAGTATATAGATTTTTGTGGCGCATGAGAAAATGTATTGAGTGGAGGGCTGAGGGAGAATCTTACAAGTAACACTAATAACTCTGCAGCATTACTGAGAAACACAGCCACTATTATAATGAGATTTTAATTGTTTGAGCTCTAAAGAACTGTGAAGTCGTTTTTTAATGTGTTTAATCAAAGCAGGCTGGGTCTCTCCACACCTCCCTCTCTTTTTCTTCAGCCTTCTGTTCTCCATCTCTCTGTCTTTGTTTATGAATCTAAGATGAATCCCCTGCATCTCACAGCCGACATCCTCCCTGCATGAGGCAGCACTTTCTGCTCGGTGCAGAGCGGTATCATGCTGCTGTTGACCTGGCAGCTCTCAGAAAATGATTTAAGGAGGCAGCTCGAGTTTTGAGGTGAAGACCTAATTTATGTGTCCGTCAAACGGCGCCTCTCTCTCAATCTTACTCAAACGTCTCGGGTGCTGCTGGGTGGCTCAAACCCTCTTCCTGCTTCAGATTGTTCATCTGTCTCAGGTCTCAGAGGAAATAATGGCTTCACCTCCAGCAGCCTCTTCCTGCTCACATCCCCGACCAGGCTGAGACTGACATGTTCCCGAGGTGGAGAGCTGGCTCACTGCAGGAACTGTGCTGAGCGGATTGAGTCACAACTGTTATGATATCATTATGGGTGATTTCACTTCTCTTCCTCTACAAAAAGAAATAAAAGAGCACCTCTGCAGCCCTCTTTTCAAAGTAAAAGGTAGTGTTGGAGATCCTATTCTGGAGCATTTTTTATACAAAATTGTTTGAAATCCTCTTCACACTCCGATTGCAACCAATTTATTAAATTATTTTTCACAAAAATGAAAAAAGTCAGTCACTTGTGGGATGGACAATCTTGTAAAAACACCATCCAATCATCTTGGACGCCAGGTTCAAGTCAATTGGATTGTGACGTGTCAATCAAGCTGCCGTCTCTCTCCCTCCCTCCTCTGCGCGTAACGCTCTACCTAATCCCGTGCACAATCAGAGCTACAACCGCGGAAAAGACAACGCCAGTGATAAAGTAAACCACAGTGCGACACCTTCGCGGCTTCACCTTGATGTGACCAAACGCTGAACAAGTGCTGCGTGTTCCTGAGCTCAAGAGGCTTCAGAGAGAAATGTGGCCTGCTAGAACCTTTTTTTTCCAGGATTTCCCACCCTACCTTTAAACTGCACATTTTCAAGTGGCCTTTTACTGTGCGTTCACACCAAAAGCTGCCAAAGCTTCAAAAACGCCAGAAGTCATTCATTTTGAATGAATGAAGCCCAGCGACCTGAGCGACCAAAGCGCCAACTGCCGTCAGTCACGCTTCAAATCATCCAAAGCGTCACAAGACAGGAAGTTGAGTCTTTACTTTATGGTAATTAGATATGACGTGGTTCGGTGGCAATCGGCCAGAATAGAAGTGTCCTTCCTTCAGCTACTTAAAATGACCAGGGCGATCGAACTGTGACGTCAGTAACATGAAGAGCGGCTAAAGCGGCTGAAAATATTTTGCCGCTTTGGAAGCTGTCTTGTCTGAAGCGCATCCTCGGGTGACTTTGCCTCTTTGGAAGCTTTTGGTGTGAATATACAGTTACTGTGACCAGCCTGAAACACACCTGTGTAATTACGCTGTATAATAAGCATCTTCATATCCTGCACCTGCCAGGTGGATGGATGATCTTGCCAGAGGAGAAGTGCTCACTAACAGCTACACACTTAATTATAACTCATGAAAACAGGAACTGTTACCTTTATGAGTTTTTTCCCTGTGTACTTGTGTCAATACCTGCAGCTGCACTCAACAGGATTTGCATCCAAACAAACAAAAAAAAGATGCGCTCTGTGTTTGTTGCTGCAGCGTCCTGTTCCCACTAATTAATTCCCTGTGGGTTTGCACTATTTGTCTGAATTAATTTCAGGAGTCTATTATTGTCCCTGGCAGGAAGTGTTCACTGCACAAAGACACACACATCAGACCTGGAGAGAACAGGCAAAGCTCCAGCTCTCGGCCCACAGAGGAACACAACCACCGGCTCCTGATGCCTCCCACCCTGACAGCAGCAAACACACACAGGATGATCCTCATATCTGCAGAGGAGCTATAAGAAGTCTGCACCTTTCTTCCATCCTGCTGCTTTAGCTGTTGTTAACTATATATTTATGATCTAACAGAACCAATATGAAGAAACCACATACAAAATTCATGCACAATGATTTGGAAATAGTGATTCCTGCACACTGGGCCTGAGGCGAGATACATAAAACCACAAAACCACCAACACAAAACCACAAATAAGCATCTAACTCATTGGCCACAGGTTACCAGAGACACAGCAGAAATATGAGAAAGAAGTGCAGTTTTCAGTTCAGTCACTTCTACTGTTACATTTCATTCATTTATCTGGACGTCTTAATTAGGTTACCACCAGACAATGCCACTAAAGTTGTAATTAACAAGCGTTATTAGTATGAAACAGTTTGCAGTGCTGAAGCTGAAACACTGAGCACAAACACTATTATTTCCCTTTATGAATTGTAAAATTGCTGTTGCTGTGAGCAAGTGCAAACATGAATGATGATGATGAAAACTAATTGTGGTTTTGTTTAAGTTAGTTGCAAATGTTAAAAAGCTAAACATAGACTAACACCCTGATACATGAATGTATATCACTACCTATTGATGATGAGTGTTACTGTTTATTTGTCAAACTATTTATGCTGCTTGTTAGAGCCATTTTGTATATTGCAGATAAGGTGATAAATCATTTAGAATTGTTGTATTTATCCTGCCTATTAGTTAATAATAACTGCACTCTTCTTATTGGCTGAGACCGAGCTCATGATTATTGCCCTTTCTTGGATTGCTGCACAGTTTTGATTTTGTTCCAACTTGAAGAAAGTTTTCAATAAACCCTCGTAAGAAAGAAGAACTGTGGAGTTTTGTGGCTTAAGACACACGTCAACTACATTCTTGCGCTCCATAGTTTTAGTGTGCATTTAAAAAGCAAAAAGAGACACACTAGCATTGCTTATTGTTTAGTAGATGAAATCTGCTGCAACCCAATTTCTCCACAGGGACAAGAAATTGCTACTACTACTTCTACTACCCACTATTGAGCCAAAACTGGATATCTGTAAAAACATAAGGAGTATTTTCCAACAGCAGGGCTCCAGACTGCCCCTAAATGGGAGCATTTTGCCCCTAAATTTTGAGACAGTGCAAGTAAATTTTTCGTCTCCAGTAAAATTTGCTGTTTTTTTTGGTTTTTAATACACTGGTGAAATCTGGAAGGGGCAACTCAAAGTATCTGAAATCTGTCAGGCCAATGTGTGTGAGGATTATGAATGAAATTCTCCGAGTAAAACAATGTCCTGAACAGGAAGCGCTGACACACGCTGCTGTTGCACCAACATTCACTGATCTGGGAGGAACAATCCCAAACAGCAGAGCGATGGATTTCATCATTTTTATCTCTGGACACTCAGCTACGTTTTCAAAGTCGCAACAACCCGACAACGACGACGTTTCAGTCTGGTGATAATGATGATGTTTTAGGTCACTGATCTGTGAGAGTGTGGCACATTCTCACTCAGGCCTGCTGGGTGTCGAGAGCTTCACACGGATGCCAACAACAACAACAACGACGACAACGCCTTTGAAAAGCTCTGCCATTATATCTGCATTACAACCGTTTACCATCTCCTGTCAGAGCGGCACATTCACACATTCATACTAGTGCGTTTTAATTGGACTCGGTGGGACAGCCTGTCCGGCGGGGACAGAACGAGAGCTATGAATAACAAATCCACATCGTTAACCATCACAGAAATAAGTAGATATGGATTAAATTAATGCTCAGCCTGAGGGGACAGTGTTGTCCGGTGAAAATTACAGAGCTGCTGCTTCATGCGAACATTTTAATGAGCCAATAACTAATTCAAAGAAAAGCTCAGGAGGTTGAATCTGCATCTACATTTAAATGTTTGCATTTCCAGACTTTTGACACTCATTTCAAATTTCAACGCTTCAAAGAAGGTGGGTGCTGAATGATGAAGCTCCTCTCCTCATCTTGAAAAGACCAAGTGACACAAATCTATGAATTTACAGAGTAGTTATTCTCTTTTTTCAATGTTTTTGGGAATAAAAAACCAAACAGAGTCATTTGATTTCGTTGTTATATAAAGAAATATCTAGGGGTTGTATCATGTCGCTATCACTCAGCTTGGGTTTATTAACAGCTCAGCTTTTAGCGAATCATCCGCTCCGACTGTCAGACTGACACATGCAAACGCTCAAAGAAAAGACGAGTGAATGTTTTTTTTTTCCCAGAGGGTTTTTTTTCTAACTGCAGCTCTTACTCTGCCTTTCTTTTCAGCATATGACGACGTAACGCCAAACAGCATCAACAACAGACAATTCAGTGATATGGAAACCGAGCCTGATCTCTGGAGCATCATTAGCGGGAACAATGGATTATAGCAGAGTGACAGTTCAAACACATTATTGCAAAACACCGACGCAGACAATGTGTTTCCACTAAAAACATCTCAGTTTACTCACTGGATGTGAAGAACGTGGAGTTTTAGTGATGCACTGATGCTTTTCAACGCCTTCTGTTCTTCATGCACCAGGAGGCTCAGTGTGTTTACTGCACAATGATCTGACCACTGGGATGTATTCAAACACAAAATATAGAAGCACAACTCAAAAGAAATCTATTCATTTTAATCCCAAACGACTAGACTGAATTTCACAACAAAAAAACAAACAAAAACCATCTCACTCATATCTCAATCATAAAGCAGTTAGATAGAACATGGTCAGATCTCTCTAGATTTATCATAAGAAGTCCTAAGGGAACAAATTGCGTAGACAAATGACAAAACAGGCACAGCTTGAATTTAAATCTGCAACTAAAATACATTCATCTTTAACAGCACATCACAACGTTAAAGCAACACTAAATGGTAAATGGTCTGTATTTATATAGCGCTTTACTATACCTGAAACGATACCCAAAGCGCTTTACAGTACATCACATTCACCCATTCACACACACATTCACACACTGATGTCGTTTTTCGACCTTAAAATAATGTTTCTCTCTCTCATTCATTGAAGTGGTAGAAAAATGGTGGATAGAACGAATCGTGCCGCTGCTGCATCCTGAGCGGGGTCGCAGCAGTGGCAACGGTAGTGGCACTCATAAAGGTACTGGTAATGGCAGTGGCAACGGCAGCGGCATGATTAACAATTTGCCCCGACCCTGCTCAGGCTGCAGCGACGGCACGGTTCATCATATTAACTGTTTTTCCACCACCTAAATAAGTTCAGAAACATTATTTTAAGGGCGAAAAACGACATAGTATTGCTTTAATGTCAGTATTAAGTAGGATCCTAATGATAATGTTGAAATGAACATAAGACACTATTAGTATGTTAACATGATAGTTGAAAAAAAAAAGATTACTGGACAACTAAAGTGCATTTAAACATGTTAGTCCAACTAAGACTCAACATCTCCAGATCTGACTAAAACACCCAGATGTGATTGGAAATCAATTTTTCTTCTGCATTCATTCGCCTTAATCTAACTGAAAGTGAACAATGCATGTGCACATGTTTCACAACAGTAGAGATGGCACAAAGTGAAACATACAAGATATTCTGTGTGGAAAGGGTGTGAATAGCAGCCTGCCCCAGGACCAAAAACTCTTCCTGTTAGCCCGCAGACTTGGGATCCACACAGGTGTAATGGATATGAAAAAAGATGAAATCTCAGGAGCTGATAAATTGATTTCAAACCTTGTTTTTTTTTTTTTAAACGTGCATCATGAGTCTGACAGTGTAACGCTAAATCAGTGGAGTCATCAAAACAGTGGCTCTGGTCTATCCATCCTGCGGCCGACACATCGAAATGGAGCATTAATGTTCAGACAAATGTCTCTGACAACAAGTAAAAATATCTGCCCTGACAAATGCCGTGACAAATGACAAATGTCTCAGCTTTGGACGCTGGCACACTGAGTAATCGCAGCTTCGAACGACCTCACACTGTCTCGGCGTCTACGTTTCTCACCGAGCATCTGATAAAATGTCTGAGTTGTAGAAATAATGGCTAAATGAGCCGGCAGCTGAGCGCAGAGTCAGACTTAAAGTGAATGCATCCGATTCTCACGGTTTCTCTGTGGCATTAAGCTCATTAGATGTAAAAGTAGCGGCAGAGTCTGTGCTGCAGACAGCTGCTTGTTAGTGAGCAGACTCTCAGAGCCAATCTACGACGTCTAATGAACGTGCTGCAGCGAGTGGGAGGGAGGGAGGGAGGGAGGTGATGCTGTGGCCCCTTAAACACACACTTGACCAAACACTCAGAGCTCAGTCACAGATAACTCATCTGTCCTGATGTTTACATCTCAACCTCAACAATGATATTTAATATCAGATGTTTAGCAACCAGACACACAGAGGTCAACATGTATAATTTTGTTCTTTTGATCATGATATGCGATTATAATCTATGTTGGAGTCGTCACTTTTACTTATCTGATGTGATTTTTGTTGAATCTTGTACCAAACAAACATTTTGAGAAAATTAAAGTAGCAACACAACAGTTACGATGCTAAAAATACACACAACGATGCTGTGATACATTTTAGCCTAATTAAAAATAAGTGGAATCTGCTACAATGCAGATATTGCACTTGGCTGTATAGCAATTTCCATTACATTGCACTTAATGTTGCGGTTTGATTTAGTGCAGTCAGCTGGTCAGAAAGATAAAAATAGGATATTGCCATATTCAGTATTACTGATTATAAACCCAAGTGTAATGACACACCCATTGACTGAGCTGCAACATTATGTGATTAACTGTGGAAGTGAGTTTCCAAAACTTTTCCAAAATGAAATTCAGTCAAACTAATGGAAGAAAATTTTCATCCAACTTGACAAAATCCGACTAATTAGGATCATGGGAGTCGGTAAAAAAAAAATAATGAGGATGTTACGCTACACTGGGATGCTTCCCTGTAACGCTAAATGGGAATGAGTTGTTTGGGTCAAACTGGCTGAAGAGGAGTTTGAATCTCTGCTGCTGCTGCTGCTGCTGCCATCAGACTCACATAAACCAGCATGAAACATACACTGCCCATCCCAAAAAAAAGTCACACACACTACAGCACAATATTTTGTCGGACCGCCTTTAGCTTTGATTACAGCATGCATTTGATGTGGCATCATTTCAATAAGCTTCTGCAATGTCACAACATTTATTTTTGCCCAGAGTTACATTAATTTTTCAAAGAAGATTGTCAGTGGGATTAAGGTCTGGACTCTGTGGTCACATTGGACCACATTTCTTCCTTGAAGATGATGTTTCTCCACTATCCTTCCAGTTTGTAATAATGCGTTAGACAGTTCCTAACCCACTTTTGGTAGTCTCAGTTATCTCCTCCTGTTTTATTCGCTTGACGCCAGTAATTTGACCCTTCTGAAACAGATTAACATCTTTTCCACGACCACAGGATGTGTCTTCTAACATGGTTGTTTGAGAAATGAGACTACATCTGAAGCTTCTGTAGCTGAAATGCAGTAATTATCCAATCTGAGGCTCTCACCTACAGTATTAGCTTTGTTAAATACAAGTAGTGACATTTTTGGGGACAGGCAGTGTATATCTGTGAACTTCCTAGACTCACACACACAGGGATTATGACCAACAGCAGCTGAACAGGAGTGGGTTGGAGAAAGGGAGATAATACCTCTCTGTGAAAACACCTCGCTTAACCCCTCACAGCCAAACGGTAGTACGATCATCAGCACAAAGTCTTGTTGCTATTTTATATCAGATTTTTTTCTATGGGATGTTTCTGGATCCAGAAGCCAGCAGCTTTTTAAGTGAGTCAAAAATAAGTTTTAGAAACTTTTCCACAGCTGCACACAGACAGAGCATGGAAGAGACATTCCAGTACAAAACCTCTTACACAACACTGTCTTTGAAGAAATGTTTGCCCAGCGACTGGGTGTGGACCCAGAGCCGGCTCTCCAGCAGATTCAAATATTCTTCTGCAACAAGAAAATGTTTCTTTTGCAGGAAACTATAGGCACAACAATGCTGCAAACACACTCCTGTAACCATTAGAGAAGAAGAAGCAGTCGTCTGCTCGGTAGATGAGTCAACGGCCCAAAAAAAAAAAAGGCGTCAATTTCCTAAAAAATCAGCTTACACATCATTTCACATAATAGTCTGAAAAGGCTCTTTGGCTGCTTAGTGCTAATGAAAGCAGAGAGATGAGGAGCTGCTGCTCCAGAGGCACAGATAACTCTTACAAGTCTTTGCAGTGTGTCAGCATTTCAGCATAATCTGACCGTATAGACAAAAGAGGAGGGGGAAGGAGGGGATGGAGGGGTACTGCAGCGACCAGGATGACTGTCAATGCGCCATTAAACAATAAACACTGAGGATGTACTAGTGTAGTGCATCTGGTGAGGTCTGAATGATATCTACAAGTCCATCATGTTCGTCTTTCTACACCTTTAATCAACACAGTCCAATATTATTAAAGAACCTGAATTCCCCGCAGACGCCTGAGGCTGACGAGTAGCTACTACTCAGATCTTTTTGCTCGTGATTCAGCGACTCATTTTACTATTTCAGTCTCAAAGTGAGTCACTCTGGTTTTGGTTTTACTCACGTGGAGACAATTATTAGAAAACACCCTGCAGTGACTCACACACACACACACTTGAACACACTCAATCCCCATTCCTGTTCATGCCCACTGACTGTAATTGAACTACTATAGCTGTGATTCCATTGCAGGTTTTCACAAAATAAAAGCGATACATTTCTAAAAAGTACAATTCCTATTTGCAGGTGTTTTTGCAAATGAGCCGTAAAATAACCTGGTTGGACGACTCAAAACAAACGGGAGAGAGAGGGAGAGCGAATGGAAACAGAAAAACATAACCAACGGGATCATATGCGATAAGACCTGGAGTGACGTGTAAATGCAAAAAAAGTGTTTCCATTACACTTTTGCGAAACACTCTATCGACACATATGAAAAACCACCTCATGAGAGCGTAAAAATGTTTTGGCGATATTTGAGAGGTTTTTCAAAATGTAGGCCTGCGTTTCCATGGTTTTTATTTGCGATATTTAGGTTTTACACATTTCCAGGGGTAATGGAAACGCACCTAATCTCCAAATACACTCAGAACACATACGTTTACAGCGAGGTCATTTTGTGTCACTACAGATGACTTCACATAAACTTTACAGTCACAAAATGACACTAATGTCTCAGCTGCAGGTTTACTGGATGATTAAAGTCCCTCCTCTGTTATCTGATGTTCATAAGCTTTCCATTCAGACTGATTTAATACTACTGGTGTTGTGTATTCAGGCTTCCTCCACTTCCCACCGTGAGGAGTGATCACTGGGGAAGCATTTTAAAGATGGAGGGAACTACAAACTGTGACAAACTGAAGTGGAAATGTAAAATTATATTTCTTGGCTGGATAAGAACATGATGGCACATTCCCATCGTGTTGGGAATTCCTGTAATTCACCAGTTTTCACTTTCACTTCACAACTTAAGATCTTTTATGACTGTTCCAATATATTCACTTTAGTTTAAAACACAAGTGACTGAAAGAAGAAACAAGCCAAAGTCCTCGGCTCTGCCTGAGGTAATTAAAGGCTACTTTGCATTTGGACATGTCTCTGTGCTGCTTGTTAAATAGGAGGAGTAGTGGGAAACCCTCCTTAATGGTTTACAGGCAGCACATGAAGAGGCAGTTATGACACTGAGGCCCCTCGCAGCAGGTGGCCGGGACGCTTTGGTACCACAAGTTGTTAAAGAAGAGCTGTGCAATTATTAAACGAGAAATAACGACATTTATGAAAGGAAACTGTTATGTTAAAACTGTTGGACCACCACTACAGCCGCTGCTGATACTTCTGCCTGGATGAAGGGTTTAACAAATATGTGCCTCTTGGATTTTAAAGTGTACCACAATTGGACAAACTAAGCCTTAAAACCAAGATCTGCTGCTACGTAGGCTATATTTTTAACTCAGTCGCTCAGAAAATAATCACCCAATCAGAAGAGAGACTCAGATCCTCCTCTCTTCTGACTGGCTGACACCGACCTGTTCATTAAAGCCCCAAAGAGAAGCCAGAGAGAGCTAAAACTACATCTATGATTATTATTGGTTCTTCAAAAACTTCAAATAAGACACAGTAAAAGTGTAACATATATAGATTTTTATAGGGTCCGGTCTCTTTGCCTTTGTGTTGCTAACCCTCCTCCTGGCCATGTGAATTTGTTTTCAACAAAGCCGGCGAGAAAGCAATCAATGGAGCAGTGGAACACATTATTTATCATACAGAGTTATAACATGTGTATTTGTGTAGTCTTATCTGTCATAAGAGTTTACAGGTTACGGGGCGCATTTGTGTCACGGTGCCACAGAGAAGAGAGCTGAGACACCGGGTCGGAGGCTCTGATCTTACATGGTTGGTTTTCACCCAAGAGACGCTACGTGGAAGGCAGAGAGCCTCCATTCTCCCTGTAACAAGTTACAAATTATTTATTTAACTGCCACAAGCTGTTTAAGGTAAGTAGCATAGTTAAGGTAAAAAAAATCCTGCTTCCTCTTTAAAGCTCCAAAGAGAAGTGAGAGAGAGAAGATGTAAAACTACCCCTATGAATGTTACAGTATTGGTTCTTTAAATCACAAACATATCTTCTTATGGATCAATACTTAAAATAAAAAACGGTAAAAGTGCAAAAAGTATAGACTTTTAATAACAGACACACCTTTGCCAATGTTGTTGCAGTACCTGCAGCAGCCGCTTGAGGTTTGACCAAGAGAGCTCATGTTACAAATGGCAACTATAAATATCAACCAATCACTTGATCTGATCAACAACACATTGCCCAATTATTTTTTCTTTTAAACTATTTCATTCAGGGTCTATGAGGGATCAACAGTCAGCAGGACAGACTCCACACCTACTTCTCTGTGAACTCAGCTAGTCATGTGACAGACCAGCACATTTTACCTGTAGTGAAACACCTGTACCTACACCTGAGCTACTACAGTGTATAGGTAGTAAGTTAGCCTATAAGTCAACATGGAGGGAGTAAAGCCGTCACCTTTGACCATACCAGGGCTGTTTCTTCTCTCTTTCTTACCTTGTGCGATTGCAATGGACTCGAAACTCTGCAGCTCCTTCAGTAAACACGTCCTCTCCGTGGGCTGCAGGCGGTAGATAAACTCCTTGGCTCTCTTCGGGGAGTTCAGCGGCTCCCTCGGCTCGTTCCTCCCGTGTGTCCCCATCCAGCAGCCCGGCGTGTGTCGCCCTGTCCCCGGCGGAGGCAGCAGCAGCAGCCCGACCGGCGCCGCCGCTGCTGCCGGGGGTAACTTCTGTACGGCCGACGGTCGGAGAGCTCTTCGTAGGCAAAACTGGAGCATTCTGGCGAGAATAAATGAATAAAAGTAGTCCGCTGTGTGTGGAAACCTAACAAAAACTCTGCTTTTCTTGACGGTTATTTGGCCGCCGAGAGATCCGTCCGCTAACGTGTGGAACGCTCCGTCAACGTCTCGAACGCTCCGACAACGTCTCGAACGCTCCGACAGAAGTTAACAGTCTCACCAAGAAAAACCGACGAGTTTCTAGGCGACCGCTTCTCTAAAAGTCAAGTCGGGTTAACTTCCAGACAGCCGGGACATGTCCTCTCTCCGACCGTGCCGCCCAAACTGTCTCATGATCTTTAAGACCC
Source organism: Trachurus japonicus (assembly GCF_045865225.1). Classification (NCBI taxonomy): domain Eukaryota; kingdom Metazoa; phylum Chordata; class Actinopteri; order Carangiformes; family Carangidae; genus Trachurus; species Trachurus japonicus. The sequence goes on along the minus strand of NC_140917.1, from coordinate 9,131,591 downwards.
TGCTGTCTGTCAGGAGTTAGTTTGGCACATGAACTTCAAGCTAAAGCAGCAGCAGCAGCAGCAGCAGAGCAGCAGCAGAGCAACCGGCGTCAAGCTAGCCAGAGACGGCTGTTTCCGGTTGAAGTTTTTCAAAATAAAACGCGTGACTTTCTGGTTTGATCATAGACTGTATAAAAGGGGTTTGATTTTTTTTTTTTTAACCTTTCATATTAAAGTCACTAACAAAAAAATGGTAGAGGAATAGAGGAAGTAACGTATTGGATTTCTCATTCAATGACATGGACATTTTTTGTGAATGCAGATGCATACATTATATGTTTGCATAATGTGCTGTTCATGTGACCTTCTCTTAGAAAATGTAATATGCTTGTTGTTACCGTAATAACTCTGATACTGATACCTTAAATCTAGAGTTTATCTAGCCTATTTGTTTCTTTTTTTTCTTATTCTCTGTGTCTTTGGCTCCTGGAATTATTTTTCCCACTATATTTGTGTTAGCCTAGCCTACTTGTTTATTGCAATATTAATATCATGGAAAGAACCTTGTAAGTGCCAGGGGCGAAAAGGGGCCTTGTTACTGCCAAACAAACAAGTTACAATTAAATTAAAATTTTACTATTCTTGCTTTATGTTTCTCATACATGGGAGAAAAAAGTTCTAGTTTGCAACACTGTAATTTTACAAAGTAAAGATTGTTGTGCTTTATGTGTTAAAGGTGAGGTATAATTTTTCATTTGTTCGTTTCTCTGTCATGTCTTGTGTGGATGTCTCACCCACCTGTTCTGCACCTGCATTACTTAAAATAGAATATTGAAAAACAACCAAACTACAGAATAATTACAGTAATTATCTACACTTGGGCTTTTATAACTTTGTAAAGATAATTATTGTGTTTTTCTAACAATTATCAAACCATTGTGAAGGCAGCTTTCTTTCCTGTCAGTCAAAACTGCAAACTGAGATGCCATTTAAAGTTAAATTAAATAGCGCCATCTACTGGTTCAGCTACACTGCATTTCTATACACCTCAGCACAAAGTGTATGTATGCGCGCCAGCAAGTTTTTCTATAAAAGTTTATTTATTGCATTAAAAAGTCATTCTAAGGTGATGTGAGTGTGACACGTGAGAGGAAGCCCAAACTCAATATCAAAGATGATTTTATTTACATAAATCTCTTTTTAAAACAAAAGGCAAAATGAACAGCTTTTACCTTTTCAAAAGCTTTCAGAAACAATCAGTCTAATCATCAAAGTCCTTCATCGCTGACACGTGTCAAAAAGCACAGCTTTCTAATCAAATCAGACCCCATCTCTCTCTCGCTCTCTCTTTCATTAAACATAATGTATTCCTTGCAGCTTATTTCCTGCGACCAGCAATTACAACAGTAATGAACATGAGTTTGTAGTCAAACCCTTAAGACGTTCAGGCTGTGGAAGTCTAAACAGTAAATACTCAGGAGTTGTGCTTGAAAGCTTCTTTTTTTTTTTTAATACAAATTCACAATGAAGAATCTGGTGTGGCCACTGAGGGACGTGTTATCAGCCGAGCTGCTGGACTGTCAGATAAGAAGAAGAAGGAGAAGATGGGACTCTTTTCTCTACTTTTCTCAGGCCTCATTTTGTGCCAGTAGTTTTTTGGATTTGAATTTTTGGGATCAGTAGCACATCTGCTGCCTCCTGTAGCTCAACGCTACGACAATGATCACAGATCGTATGAGCCGACAGCGTCAGATTCAACACAACATAATCTGTCCAGACTTTTCTGCAGCTCCTTCAGTTTTTTTTGTTTTTCGTTTTTTCCAAGGTCTGGAAATTTTTCAATGTACTGAGAGAACTCCTCCAGCCCTGCAGCAGGACCCTGAGACTAGAAACACAGTTTGAGCCTTCAGAGAGATGCCGTCATCGTGCTCCCATGCCACAATTGGACAGAAGCAGACAGCTCCAGTCTGCGCCAGTGATCAGAAACAAACAAAACAAAGAAAAAAAGTGCATTTACTGAATCACACCTCCTCTGACAAAAGAAATGACTAACAGCTGACACGTTAAACAATATCTGGTACTTCAAGTACCTAAAAGTCCCTTGTAGACAAAACAACTGGCACCTTTTCATACTGTATTTTGTGATATTTACCGAGGAGCATCGAGAAACGATCGTTCAACTCAACACGTTAATGCATTATTTTGAAAATACAGCTCTTCAAAATGTCTCCGTAGCAACGCTCGCATCACAAACAACAATTTCTGCGTCTGAAACAAGAATTTAACCAAAACTTAATACTGATTCCTGTGAAGTGAAGTAAAATATACGGAAAGTTTTGCATGAGAAACAAAAAAAAATCATCTGAGAACAAATGTTTTGTTTAATCCTAAGGGAGACAGTGTGCACGTGTTTGTTTTATTATATGTACAATAACGTACACAAATGTAAGCAAGGTCGCACAAGGGACCAGTAGTTAAGTAATGATAGAGGTATATCAGTGATTACAGTAGCAAGTCACTTCTTTTTAAATCAGACACACCTCTGGTTTTTCTCTGGTTGCTGCAGAGTTGATTAAAACAAAAAAAAAAACTGCTTTCGCTCCCCTGCCTTCATCCTCTCTTTCTTCACAATTATTCTCTTCAGGTTCTTTAACGACAAAAAACGTTAAGCGACAGCCGACAAACCTGAGCTGCGACTGATCTGCAGGTCGGAGTCTGAGGGAGTGATACAGGTCGGGATTTAGTGTGGAATCGATGTTTAGAGCGAAACTAAACCTCTGCTCAGACCACGTCTTTCTGGGAGCCAATCACAAGTGGCCCTTCCAAAGTACAGCTGTGCACATCTGGCTTTAAACCGTGTCTAAAATGACCAGTGTGATCGGATCTCACTTTTTATATGCTTTTATTACTTTTTTAGTTTTTATTATCTCTGTTTTATATGCAAAACCACACAGGTATGTAAAGTAGGTCCATTTTGAATATGAAAGAGAGAAATCCCTTCAAAGGATCCATAGGCTTTGGCATGGACATGATTTTGTTTTTGCCAATAAAGTTGTATTTGAACATTGTTCTGCTCAGGAATCAACCTTAAAATTAACTTTTATCTATTTGAAACAGTGGACTTGGATCTCCTAAATACTCTCTTAGGTCCAGTCACACCTGAACTCTCTCCACTTGTGATCCGATCGCCCCTGACAAACGTCAACACCAGGAGTTAAACCGCAGCGAGCTCTTCTACTTTGACAGTATTTTCTCAGATTCTTCAGTAGAAGTAGTGTCGGCAGGTTTCAACCCATAAATACACATTTTCCTTTTCTTTTTTTTTTCTTTTTTCTCTTAAATCCCGACCCGCAGATCAAACTCGAGCTTCATTTTGTTGAGTCGCTCCACAAGTTTGTCGTTATTATCAAACTGCAGCGTTTCCCCCACCCCCCACCGTCATAAAACACCTCAAGGGAACAAGAACTGCATCTTTAAGACATCATCTAAGCACATTACACGTCGGCAGGCACACACACACACACACACAGTTACACACACACATAGATTACACAAATGTGTATCAGAGCTGCACAAGTGACAGAATCTAAACAAAGTGGTGGTGATGGGACTTGAGTGTAGCTTCTCCTCTCTCTTCCACAGTTTTAACAAATGAATCCTCAAACAGCTGCACCGTAGCAAGAGCTCCAATACTTTTAGGGATTAAGTAACAAAAAGAAACTAGAGTATGACTTTTTGGTGTACTTCATGCAGCCCCAACACACACACACGGACATTCAGACATACAGACATACACACACAGAATGAGAGCAGCAGTTACTCTTTCCACGAGCCCTTTAGAGTAAAACCCAAACTCAGAATCAAACAAAAAGAAACTAACAAGAAAAGAGAGTGACATCCCTGACATTTTTCAAGAACAAATTAAGATGCTAAAGTTGTGTTTTTTTTAAATTCTCTTTAACTTAAATATAATAAAGATATATGTATTTTCTCCTATAGATCTTCTCTGGTCGTCAGTCCTCGGTGGAGTCAGTGTCATCGTTGATATAGTCTTCTTCTATCGGCGTGCTGCCGTTCTGAGTCCCCCACTCGTCCTCGTCGTACTCTATGCTGTCGTTGTCCTCCAGGAGCTCGTTGTTGAGCTCGCCCGCTCCCCCGGCGGCCTGTGCACCGGCCGCCATTGCCCCGCCGTCACCCGGCAGCTCGGCGTCGGCAGCGTCGGGCTGTCCGTGCTGGTTTTCCCCCGGCGCGTCGGGGTCTGCGGCGGCGGCGGCTGCTGCAGCGGCGTCCTGCGGCGCTGCGTAGCCGCCGTTGTTGTTGGAGAAGGCGGCTCTGTCCCGGCTCTCGTCCTCCACGTAAACTCTCTGGTGGCACATGGGGCACGTGTCCTGGATGTAGAGCCACTTCCTCAGGCACAGCGCGTGGAAGTAGTGGTGGCAGGGCGTGATGCGCGCCGAGGTGGCGAACTCCTGGTAGCAGATGGCGCACACGTCCTCGATGTCCCGCAGCTGGTCGCCGCGCATCTCCGGCAGCGAGTTGATCTTCTTGACGGCCGTGCGGCGGTTGATGAAGGTCTTCCAGCCGTTCTTGGCCTGCAGGTAGATGTTGAAGTAGGCGTGCAGGCACATCATGCAGGCGCGGATTTTGCTGCCGGACTCGAACATCATGGTGTAGGCCCCGTTCCCGAACATGATGACGCCGAACAGGAACTCGATGATGTTGCCCGTGGAGCGCACGTAGTAGACGTAGTCGTCCAGCTTCTCCCACAGGACGTTGGAGAAGCCGTCGGCCATGAAGAGGCCGTAGACGGTCAGGGACACCACCACCTGGACGGAGCGAGAGAAACGAGTTAGAAACAACGCGAGACATCATCACAGTTGTTAAAAAAGTTATCTGATCGGATTTTAGATAAGGGGTTGGATCAAATCTTGAAAAGGGGTTGTTCAAAACTAAAAACGGATTCTGAGATCGGATTGGATCACGTAATCCAATCCAGGGATCTTGGTTTTCATCTGGATCAAACCCTCAGTTTGTGTTGTTCAAAACTTTTTAGTTGGATTGGGAAAACTTTGATCCAAAAAACAGGATTATTCTGATGCCAGCTGGTGGATTCAGGAACAAAATGTCATTTAAATTCAATTCAAAATGGTCAAATAAGCAACATTTATAATGTAATATATATACATTGATATTTAGCACCTGATTTTTACATTTTAGTATTAAAGTAAATAAAGTTAACTTTTGATTATTTCAGGAAAAAATAACTTTTCCCCAACTACTGGATAAGTAAATGAAAATTGAAATTTGTATTTTGAATTTGAAACACATGGAAAAATATTCACAATGTGTTTGACTAATGTAATGTATATTTGTTTTGTTTTTTTAATTCATTTGTTGTGGGTCAGATCAGGTCTGGCTGTTTAAAAGACATGGAAGAAATAAAAAACAGCACAGAAAACAACACACTAAGTGAGTGACCCCATGCTGCTGTTCTACCTATTGTTTACAGACCCATCAGCCTTCAGTGTGATACACAGTCACATTTAGACCACTCATTATCTGGATATGGTAATCTTGAAAAGTTTGGATCTGGATCAAACTGATCCAATCCAACTTTGCTTTGAACAAGTGGGATAAAATTAAGATGGATTATGTGATCCTTGATAGCAGAAAAAGGGATTCCAAAATTCTGATCCAGATTACAGCTTTTGAACAACTGGGCCCTGGAGCTCTGCTGAGGAGCGACCTGAGTGGATGCACGCCAGTGGGGCTGAATCACTTTTCTTTTTTGCATCTATCACAGTTCCAGTCAGGACGTTTACATGTGTTGAGTGTCTCATCGGAGTTGTGTCCTTGTCCCAGTTTACATGCAACAGGAAAAATTGAATTATTGACCTCAACATAGGCGGCGATAGGCGTCGTGGCGCCGGATTTGGAGAAGTCCCATATTAATTGCACTGATAGTTTACATGCTATTCAGTTGTCCAGTTACAGTCAGATTAAGGCCAAAATTTGTTTTTTTCAGCTGTCATGTAAATGTACTGAATGAAGTTAAACAGTTCAACTGTTTAATGACTGTTTCTTCTCACCATAACCGCCCTGGACTTTTATCAAACCCGATAAACTTTCAAAAATGAGTGTTTGACCTCTGTTAGCGCTCTGTTGTTTTGTTTATCTCACACAGGATGCATACACAAGTTACGCAAAAAGGCCCCTATAAAGGCAGGAAAGAAGACGACTACAACCTGGTAAACATCGATGTAAATACTATTCAAATTTAAAATCAGTTTTGCAAATGTTTCATGGGGGAGAAAACACACTATAATACTTGAGTTTTCAGAAGTTTCACAGCAGCAGTGGTCTCAGGTCCTTACTGCAGTAAAATTAGAAGAAAAAATCTACTTTATCTAGTTTTTCCTCTAGATAACTGGTCTAATTGCTCCTGGGACAAAATGTACTTGGTTTGTTTTTCTATGTATTCATACAGTTATTACAGTCTTAATTTATTCCTCGACAGGTTGAAAAGCTGGAAGGAAGTAGTTGGATCTAATTAAACAGGAAACATCCCATCCAGTGTCACTTTCAATACGTCAAATCTATCGGCGACTCCTCCGTCCTCACCTTGAGGCAGAGCTCCACGCAGAAGGCGGTGACGGCGAAGAGCCAGGTGTTGAGGGCGTAGTGGTGCCAGAGGGCGTAGCTGAGCGCCACGGGCAGCACGAAGAGCGCCAGCGACACCAGCAGGACGGGGAAATGGCGGCGAACAGAGGAGACGTGGGAGGCACTGAGGGACATCAGGACGGGGTCGGTCATGCCGTGGATGAAGTGGAGGATGGCCGTCAGCAGAAGGCACATGTTCCGGCTCAGACGGACCTTCGGATCGACGCGGGAGAGAAAGAAAGAACGTCTCGGTTACTGAAATGTTTCCCGGGAAAATGTGAAATGTGTATGGCGTGTGTGTGTATGTGTGTGTGTGTGCAGCGACGTACCAGGCGTTCCTCTGGGTCCAGGCTGCTGAGGCCGGTCTGCAGAGCCAGGATGAAGAACAGAACAGGAGCCACGAAGCCCAAGCGCTTGTCCTCCTCCTCCGTGGAACCTGTGAAGGACGAACAAGACAAAACACCGGACGTCAGCCACGTTGTCTTTTCAGGAAGCCCATAATAAAGGGCCCTTGCACACCCTGTTTTTTCATCCGAAATTGCAGCACATTTGTACACTGACTCCAAATCTTTTGTCCGTCATTAAAGTTTTTGGAGCAGTGTGTAAGGCGTCTGTGTGTACCGATTTTTGTCGGGTGATGGGATTTTTAAAAAACGCATAGAAAAAAACAGACTTGGTGTGCAAAGAGCTTAAAGGGACAACGAGGAGTTTTGGAAAAGTGAAGCGTTTTCACACTACATTTATGAGCCTCCGCGCACCGTGAAGTTCTTTGACCGGCGCAAGACAGACTCATGTTTTCATTCATCAAGAATTAAAGTCAGAGGTCCGAAGACGATACTGTCGTAGTTCCGACCATAAACGGCGATTCGCCGGCGTTATTCTCACGACTCGCCGCGAAACCAAAAGTAAGGAAACGCTGGTCGGCTCGCCCAGCATTTCCGCCACCACTAACAATAGAGACAAAACAATATATTTATCGAAAATGGGCCCATTAACAAGTGTGGGTAGCGTAGATAAATCCACATTAATATGAGACTTTTTTATTGTCGTGGAATTTTCCGTTCTGCCGCTGGAGAAACTCCTCGTTGTCCCTGTAAGAGTATGACCAGGTTGTCCAGAAATATCTCCTCTGACTCTTCACATGTACTGAATAGAGATTATCAACTATTGTCCTCAAACAGGTGCTACAGAGTTCCTTCTTTCAAACAAAATAAATTCAAATTTTCTTTAGTATACAGGGATGCAAACGGGTCAGGACCAAAAAAGAGAGGAATTGTTTGGCGGGGGGGGGGGCTCACCATTAACAATATCACAGAAAAGTCCATTTCCAGTAGTTCAACCCCAACCAAGTATTGAGTGCATATAGATGGACATAGTTTTCAGAAGGCCAACATTTCTATATTAAAAATGCTTTAAAAAAATAAAGACCATTGCAATATTTCAATTTTGGAGATACTGATTTTTAGGTCTTCACTGAATGTTAGTCATAATTATTACTATTAAAATAAACTGAAGAAATAAAGACATGGGATTTAACATCCCATTCAGTGTGTAATGGACATACAGGCCTATATAATGTGTTAGTTTCACTTTTTGAATACATTCTACATCGCGGAGGCGACGTCTTTCCACTCTGGGCTTCCTTCACCTCTGAAACGGGGCAGAGCTCCGTGAGAAACACCTGCCTGACACAGCAACGTAGGGAACCGTGCATGTCCGCGGCGCACAGCTCCACGGACATGCACGGGGGGAAAAACGGCGTCGCCGCTTTGGGTAACGTGCGTGCATGTCGCGCGTCTACATTGGAGGTCGGCTGTTATCAGTGTAACCAGAGACCATGAATGAGTTCGCCTCACATGATTGTCACTGTCAGCCTGTAGAAAAACATTTTACTGACCCGAGCTGAGACGCTGAGACCCCCCCCCTCAAAACAAAAACTCTTCGGATCTGAACGATTCACACAAGTCACCTAATTGGTCATGAAAAAAGCGAGTTTCGCTTTTCGGCGCACTGTTTGCATCCCTGTGTGATGTTCAGGGACAGTCAGGACAGTCTGATGACAGACAGCTCTGAGGTTGAAGTTTATATTAATGCACCATGACACTGTGGCAGGTCTCTGTACTAGGGATGTGAATCTTTGGGTGGCTCACGATTCGATTCGATTCCGACTTTCAGGGTCACGATTCGATTCAAAATCAATTTTCGATTCAACCGATTCTTGATTTTCTTTTTGCGATTTTTAGTTTGCTTTATTAACACCAGACCATGTGAAAAAGTTGAATGATGATGATGTCTACAGACTATTATATCAGAAGCCATATTTCCCCCAAAAAAATGCACATCACATGTTTCAGATTTATTCAGCAGCAATATATTCGAACCATTTTAAAGTTAACTGCTACATGAAGCTGATTTTAACTCTCTTTTCAAAAGCCTGGACTGAAGGATGTGAATATTTGGGTGTCTCTTCGATTCAAAATCAGTTCTCATGCACATGCACATGGACATGTAGCCTATCACCTGTAACAAAGGCTGCTAAAAAAAAAAAGAAAAGACGGCTCACCTGCAGCCTGTCTGATTCTGCAGCGCCACAGAGGAGCTGTCAGAGCTGCTGCTGCTGCTGGTCCTCTCTCTTCAGCCTGCTGTTTGGCTGCACTTTGTATGAGTTTAAAAAAGTGAAGATCTAACGTCACCTGAGCACCGATCAGCTGATCCAGAGCTCAGTGGATGTGGCTGCTCACACCGTGTCCTAACTGGATGCGACGCGAGCGAGCGTCCGACAACCGCGTCACATCTGACGCTCTCTGTCCACACTGAATCCGTGCGTCTGTTGGAGTGGAAGCACATCAGCTGTGCGCTCGCCCGCTCGACAGACTGGAGACGTAACTACCCGGTTAAAAGATGGGTGGATACTACGTTTGTGCCTTTTAAACAGAAAACAAGTTTCTTGAAATATAGAGCCAACAGCAAGTTGTCTCTATAGTGTAGGAACACGAGTTGTAAAAAACATAAAGCAGGGTTTTCTGTAACATTATAAGACGGCGCACCGCCCCCCGCCCAAGATGAATGAAGAGGCTATAAAAAAAAAAAAAAAGTCCGCTAGTCTCCTTGAAGCGGCTGTTATGTGTCGCACACACTGAGGTGAGCAGCAGAGCGGCCGCACCGTGACCACGGTCCGCTCCAGCTGCCTGGTGTCCCCACTGCGCACCACGCAAGTTCTCCTTTACTGTTTTTTTTTTCGAGACAACACTCAGTAGCTGCGTTTCCATTACAGATTTTCGCAAAATAAAAGCGATATTTCTGAAACTTCGAAAAAGTGCAATTGCTATTTGCGGGTGTTTCCATTGAAAGGTATTTTGCGAATGAGCCGTGATGCGTCTTGCGTTTCTATGGTGACGGCACAGCGATCTCAGCTGCCTACAGCTGTTGCTGTTATTGTTTTTAACAAAGACAAAAACAGCGCTTGATTACTGAAAGGCAAAGCCCGTGTGGCGCTGCAGCGGCCACAAATAAGGACGCACTCACACGGGCCAGTTGTACCGTGCTGAAGCTCTAATGCCCCCCCCCCTCCTCTGTCCCCGCTGGCCCGCACTCACACCACCTCCAACCCAAGCTGCTCAAGCACGGTCGCCTCCGTTGATGTAGAGGGACTATTTGTTTACCAACACGGCGGATGTGCGCTTTACTGCAGAAAGAACGGCTTTTTAAACACCAGCGGTGATGAGGCGCTGATGGTTGTGTGTGTGTCCACACACCCGTACTGGTTTATGTGACTTAAGGTGACATGTCGGCGCAGGAGGGAGTGGGAACGTGGATGCGAGCCAGTCTCCTTCAACCATGCACGGAAAAGGAGAATGATAGGAAAGGTTTTTCTAATTTAATGAGAAACGATGCCCAGGTCAGCAATGCATGACAATAAACATGTGGTTCATTTGTCCCCTCAAGTTACATAAACCAACACAGCGTGGACACACACAACTCCGGTGACGCCGGTGACGTGTAGAAAAGCGAAAAAAGTGTTTCCATTACACTTTTGCGATACACTTTTGTATCGATACGTCTCAAAAACCACCTCATGAGAGCGCAAAAACTTTTTTGCGATATTTGAGAGTTTTTTCGAAATGTAGGTGTTTCCATTACCAGTTTTTAATTTCGATATTTAGGTTTTGCGCATTTCAAGGGGTAATGGAAACGCACCTAGTATCTCTCTCTCTCTCTCTCTTTTTTTTACCGGCGGTGTCAGCTGATGTGCACATCTGCAGCAACCCAAACAAATGCACATGTTACTGTTGACTGGCTCTATTCCAGCCACATGATTGGTTCGGCGCGGTGGAAATCTCATTATCATTGGTTATTTGTATTGTCTGCCAAAACATGGATGAATGAAACCTATCAACCACGTGTCATATTTCTATCGAGGAAAAGTTATTTCACAATTTATAGACACAACACCGACAAGCACTGAGAGCAGCATGTTGCAGTGACGTTATATAGGCTATAATAATAAGCAAATAGGCAAATAATAAGCCGACGAAAAGGTGCAACTTGCCACTTAACTTCTTGTCGATGAATTATTTGCGGGGGCTTTCGGGGGATCTGCTGACGGTGGAGGATCTGGGACTGATTCACTGTGGACCACCACCAGTCTGATCAGGTCCATCACAGCACAGCAGCTGCAGCACTGCCCCGCTGTCACATTACTCTCGCATATCAGCGCAATCTGTTTACTTTAAACCGACATCAGGAGAATATTGAGAATTATGATTAAAAAATATATACATTTGTTTCGAATTTTAGCCCCTGGATCATGATTTTTTTGGGCGCATTCTTGGTAAAAAAAAATAATAAATCCTCTAAAAAAAAGACAGTTGGGATGCATAATGTGTCTTATAACAGTATACTGTGCGTCATGTTATCGGCGGCGTTTGGCCTCAGACGAGTCTCGGACTTCCAGAGCAGCTACAGCGCAGCGTTGTGACCTCAACCATGGTTGATGAGAGCAGAAATGTTGTTGTAGGCCTGTGCATATTCTCATTTGTCCAGGTCATAGTATTTCAAAGGAGGTTAATGAGTCTCCACACCAGTTAGTTGGACCAGTCCCAGCCTGGTCAGATGCTACATGAACTGATGAAGCCTCTTGGATGAGAGGTGAAACGTCTTCCTAGACAAATAACTAAGTCCAGTTGAACCTCCTTTGAAAAAAAAAAAAAAGTTGTTGGCGGGCTCGTGAATTTTTTTTTTGACACGAGTAGGAGCGTAAAATCGCGTATCTCGCGTTTGGTCGCGCGTCAGAACTCGAGCGAAAAAAAAGCGTTCCTCGTGTTTGGTGGGAAGCCCCTTGTGGGTCTTCCCACCAAACACGATGAAATAGACGAAGACGCGATGGTCCCGTCGCCCCAAAAGAATCGCGTGTATTGCGTCGCAAAAAAAAAAAGTCGCGTCTACCGCGTCTCGCGCCTAATCGCGTCTTTGCGTTACGGCCTTTTACACCGCGGACGTAACGAATAAACGGTGACGGTGTGAACGAACAACATAGAACAGGACCAGACGTGGCGTTGTTTCCTCTTTTCACCGACAGCTCCACTCTCCCTTACTTACACTAACTACTGTTATTGTTGAGCCCAGAGAATTGTGGGATTTGTAGTTTTTGACCAATCGCAGGTTGTGCTCTTTCTTTTTTGTGATTTTCCCAGTTCACACATGTACTTTTTTTTTTAGGGGCAAATGCGAGTGAAATGCTCGCTCATGGTGGGCATAAGAAAATTTAAAACCTGTCTAAAATTATTTAAGACTTGAACACAATAATTCAACAAATTTAAGACATTTTAAGGCCTAAAATTTAGATTTTCAAATTTTAGACTTTTTAAGACCCCGTGAATACCCTGTTATTTCATATAAAAGTTTAAGTGCATGCATATTTTATGATGCTGTGTATTTCAGGTGTAGGTTAATATACACACAACTCAGGAGGCCTGTCATTGATTGGTTAAAACAAGGTAATCAGTAGATGGGAATTAGCGTCAGATTTAGTCACGGATCACCTTCAAACTCTCCTTGTCATGATATTTGATTTAATTATACATCAACACCAGCATCTATACTCAGGGATGCAAACGGGTCAGGACCAAAAAAGAGAGGAACTGGGGGTGGGGGGGTGCTCACATATATTAAAAATGCTTTAAAAAAATCCTTTGCAATGTTTCAATTTTGGAGATACTGAATTTTAGGTCTTCACTGAATGTTAGTCATAATTATTACTATTAAAATAAACTGAATAAATAAAGACATGGGATGTTTCATTCAGTGTGTAATGGACATACGTATATATAATGTGTTAGTTTCACTTTAATTGAACACATTCTACATCGCGGAGGCGACGTCTCTCCTTCACCTCTGAAACGGGGCAGAGCTCCGTGGGAAACACCTGCCTGACACAGCAACGGACATGCACGGGGGGAAAAACGGCGTCGCCGTCGCACCGACTGCACGCGGATATGCGCCGCTTTGGGTAACGAGCGCGCATGTCGCGCGTCTACATTGGAGGTCGGCTGTTATCAGTATAATCAGAGACCATGAATGAGTTCGCCTCAGTTTCACGTGATTGTCACTGTCAGCCTGTAGAAAAACATTTTACTGACCCCAGCTGAGACCCCCCCCCTCCCAAAAACAAAAACTCTTCGGATCTGAACGATTCACACAAGTCACCTAATTGGTCATGAAAAAAGCGAGTTTCGCTTTTCGGCGCGCTGTTTGCATCCCTGAGTATATCAGTCCGTCTCACTGCTGAACCAACTACGTTAAAGTTAAGTGCATGAATGAATGAATCCAGGGTCATGAATCTGCACAACTTGTAATGTAAGAGGTTGTATGAAGGAGAATGTGTGATCTGTACTTGTTTCCCTTCATCAGTAGGAGGTTGTATGTGTTATATGTTGTATTTGTCCTTGTCCTTTGTTATTTCTGATTCTATGTCAATGTTATGTTCATTATTTTGTTGTTAAATGAGAAACCAAGGACGCAAAAAGAATTTCAGTCCAACTGACAAAAAAGGAACAAACACACACACACACACACACTCTCTCTGTCGTACCTATGAAGGCCAGGATGCTGAGGCCGAGGTAGTGCGCCACGGAGGAGATGACGGCACTCATCCCCAGAACGGTGAGCGTGGAGTCGCAGCCGGAGATGATCAGGTTACTGGTCAGATCCCAGAAGACATCCCAGCTCAGCAGGTAACCCTGGAAACACACACACAGTCACTGAGAGGTGATGCAGGAAAATCTGCGCTGCCACATGTGCCACTTTAACTTTATGCAGTATTTTCACTTTTATTCCTTTGAATTATTTATATGTTATACTAATATGTATCTATTTATTTTATTTTGGTCTGGTTTATTCTATTTACATCAAATCAAATCAGATAAACTTCATTGTCCCGGCAGGGAAATTGTCTCGGGCACATAGTGCTGCAGGCATGGAATAAAATAAGATAAAAACCCATTATTACAAACAATAAAGACACGGTGGACCAACAGTGTTAAAAGGGCAGAATGGAGCAACAGCATCTGAGATATTGTTCATTTGTGCAAGTTGCTTTGCACAGGAATCACAGTAATAACAGAATTGCACAAAGGAGTAACAATTTAATTTGACCTATTTTATCTTAGATAACGTTTTCCTCAATGTTTTATGTATGTATGTATGTATGTATTTTTAGGTGTGTGAATGTGTGTGTGTGTGTGTGTGTGTGTGTGTGTGTGTGTGTGTGTGTGTGTGTATGCGATGACTATGTGTGTAAATGCCCCGCTGTTTATTATTTATTTTCAATCATGTAAAAAACATGCATTTCCTTAAATGTCTTTGTGTGTATGAACTTCTGTGTGTGTATCTATCGCTGTTTACTTTTAATATGTTGCACTGTGAGCTGCTTCTGCATGATATGGTGCTATATAAATACATTTGAATTGAATTGAAAACACTTTGAGCTGCTTCATTTATGAAAAGTGCTCTACAAATAAAGTTTTGATTGATCATTCATGACAGTTTTACTGATGACGGTTTTTGCTCTAAAGTTTCAGAGGGTTGAATGTCCTCAAGGTGTTTACGATCTCTGAGGGCGTTTTCACACCTATCTCGGACTTTCGGACTTTTCAGTTTGATCCGAACCTAAATATTCCAGGTGTGAAAGGTGCCACAGACACCAAAACAAAATGAGCTATGGACGTAGGGAGATGAAGCGTCCAGTATGTTTGTCTTGTAAAGTCTGTTATTCCATTTGCAGTGTGAAACCAAAACCAGCAGGACCAAATGTATTACAATGTAACAGAACACGGAGCTTGGTTCGGACTTTCAGGTGTGAAAACGCCCTTAAAGGGATAGTTCGCCCAAAATTGAAATTGCACTCATTATCTACTCACCCTTATGTCGACTAAGGGCTGGGAGAAGTTTCAGAGTCCTCCGTGGCTTCTCTGAGTTACAGGGGGTCTCGGCATAGCAGTGCATGTCCATATAACGGTTGCAAATGGATACCAACCGTCTTCGTAACAAAAAGACACACCAAAAAACATCCAAATACCTCCATGCTGCTCGTATGTAATGTCCGTCTTGTATTGAAGCCCCGAAATGTGAAATTGTTCCAAAAAAAATTAAACTCGAGAAGCTTCCGCTACAAAACAAGCTTGAAATGTAGCGGAAGCTTCTCAAGTTTAATTTTTTTCGGGACAATTTCGCATTTCGGAGCTTCAATACAAGACGGACATTACATACGAGCAGCATGGAGGTATTTGGATGTTTTTTGGTGTGTCTTTTTGTTACGAAGACAGTTGGTATCCATTTGCAACCATTATATGGACATGCACTGCTATGCCGAGACCCCCTGTAACTCAGAGAAGCCACGGAGGACTCTGAAACTTCTCCCAGCCCTTAGTCCACATGAGGGTGAGTAGATAATGAGTGCAATTTCAATTTTGGGCGAACTATCCCTTTAAGGGCGTTTTCACACCTGAAAGTCCGAACCAAGCTCCATGTTCCATTACATTGTAATACATTTGGTCCTGCTGGTTTTGGTTTCACACTGCAAATGGAATAACAGACTTTACAAGACAAACTGAACTGAACTATCCCTTTAAATCCACATAAAAGCAGAGAAACCTGCTCCAGAAGTCCTGATCAGGTCCAGTATTACTGATCCTACCTGTGAGTCCGAGCTCCCGTCTGTGGCTCCACCGGTGGCGTCGCCGCTCTCCCTCCTCACCGCCCGCACCACGTAGACCAGGATCAGCGCCTGGGCGGTGACCCGGGTCAGCCAGAACACGCGCAGCACGTCGGGGAAGCGGATCCTCTTCCACGTGTCCTCCAGCAGCAGCTGCAGCCCGTAGATCCGGTACATGTGGCGCACCAGCAGGTAGACGTAGCGGCACGAGTAGTAGAACCACTTGAGCCGCATGGCCAGGCACACGGCCGTGTTGAGCGCCAGCGCCGCGCCCGAGAGCATGGCCACCAGCTGCCGGACGTCGGCGGGCAGCTCGATCATCATCCCCCACAGAGGGATCATGATGTCCAGCACCACCAGCGCGGCGAACACCGACTGCAGGTTGAGCAGGAAGACGTAGCCCACGCCGAACACCAGCTGCACCGCCGCCATGCCCAGCCACAGCGTGGGCCCGTTGCGCGGCAGCAGCCGGAAGCCCAGCGCCGCCTTGTAGTAGGCGCTGTAGAAGTCTATGTGGGAGGTGGCGTAGTAGTTGATGAGCACCGCCGCCAGGCCCAGCAGCACGGCGAAGAAGAGGGTGTAGAACTTGAACAAGGCTTTCTGGGAGAGCAGCAGCACCACGCTGGAGATGAGGACGCCTGAGACAGAGACAGAGACAGAGACACGGTCAGAGAGACGGACGATAACAGGGTATATACAGGAATCTTGAAGTTCATTTTAATACCTTTTTAAGACTTTTTCAAGACCTTCTCAATATTTTTTAATACCTCACCACCACTTCAAGCTGTAACCATTTACATCAGTGACACTTTTAACATATAACAGTTTTAGTTTGTGATAAAGACTTTAGACCACTATGATACAACAGAATTCAAAATAGGCTGGGATAATAAATCAAAGGCAAAGTTTATCAAAAAAAAAACATTGCTCCACTTTCAAAAAACAAAAACAACAATCATGACAGTCATGACATGTGCCTCAGCTCGTTTCCTCCAGTACTCGCTTGACTTGGGCGGCATTCGACTACTCGGATACTCACTCGCTCGGTTCATGTTTGTTTTTTAAAGAAACAAATAAATTCACACACTTTCACAATGATTTTTAGGACTCAAACTCTTGGACAGCTGATTCAGAAAAAAAAAACCTTCAAAATGTAAGACTTTATAAAGTTGTGAAAAGACTTTTTAATACTTTTTAAGGGTCTTAATTTTCCCAAAATTGATTTATCGCCTTATAATACTTTTCAAGACCCTGCGGATACCCTGGATAAACTGACGGAGCGGGACGACTGATGACTGTAAACATGACGGTGATGACACGGTGACGGGAGGTGGAGGAGCTGAACCGGTCACACAAATAAACAGTCAGTATCTTTAAAAGGGTTTTTGTTTGTTGTTGTTGTTGTTTCTCCTGCAGATTTGTGATGTTGTATCTATTCTATTTAATGATATTTAATGAAAATACATCTGATACAGGATAAATCCTCTACATCAGACTCAAAATAGTGACAACATACAAAAAACACAAATATACCATTAGAAACTTCAATAAACCCATACATAATATCAATTAAAAACATATAGGCTAACAGAATAATCCAAAAATAATCTCCCATATTACCTCAAGAAAAACAACAAAACACATATAGTATGTTTTAGTTGTTGTTCTACTCTCTCATCGTATTGCTTTATATATTTTCTTTCTCATGTGTAAACAAATAAATCAAATCATTTATCTCATCCTGTCATTCAGCTGCTGTTGTTGTACGACTTCCTGTTTTACAGACGTGACTCTTTCTAATTCTTGTATCCGAGCAGAAGGAGGATCACTGTCCCACTCTTTTAAATTGGATAAAAGATTTTATATTTGAGCGAATTAAGTTTGTTTTCCTTAGTTCTATCTTATAAAATAGGTTTTTGTACTTGACTGATACACAAAACATCTCAACAGGGAAACAGTATCTAATAAATGACAGTGGATGAAAACAGTCAATAAGGCCTGAGCAGTGAGCACTCTGTTATAGTTGCTTCTTTATAATCCAGTTGTTACACCGAGGTGGACTGTCTCACTGTCACCTTGACCTTAGGCCCTTAGCAATGTTTTACAACTTCCTTTTTACAAACGAGCCTCTTTCTAATTCCTGTGTCCAAGCAGAATGATGATCACTGTCTTTCACAGTTTCATTTGCAAAAAACCTGCTCTTTTAAATTGGATTAAAGATTATAAATGAGAGGAGTAAGCGTGTTTCCCTCTAAGATGTATCCTATAAAACACATTTTTGTATAGGCTACTATATACACAAACTATGCAAACAGGAACACAAGGGAAAGCAGCATTTAATGAGTAAGAGTGAATGAAAATGAAAACAGAACAACACTCAAAAGCAGCAGAATCAAATCCTATGTTTGTTTCCAGACTGTCTCATAACTGTTGCCTGACGGTGCATTCACTGTCACCTTGACCTTAGGCCCTTTACAAAGCTCTGTGGACAAGGACAATGTAAACACTGAAGCAGATTGTTCAAGAGTTCGCTGAAAGTTTTTGATAACAGGATCAAGTTTGCTTTCCGTTTCTTCAGGGAACGCTTGTTTTCGTTTTTTCACTCCTGATTTAACCCCAGATTTATGTGCTGCTGGTGCTCGACGTGGAGGAAAGTGGGTTGAGGAAACCTGAGACTGGCTGGCTGGCTGGCTGGCTGGCCCACTTTAAAAAAAGGCTCCTCATTATTTGGCCACTTGCCTCTCCAAACTCTTAGCCAACAACACGAGGACTTTCCAAAGCGCCTGAGCCGTTCAAAGGTCCACAAACTGTACAAGAGGGGAGTTATGTAACCTGCTTGTTGTTTATCTGCATTACAGTGTTTTCTGTAAATGACCTAACACTCCATGGAAGAAGATTTTCCTGTTATGTTCTTTGTGCTAAATGTTGACGAGTTTCAAAGAACTAAAAACAATGATAAAAACTTGAGCTGCGAAGGTCAACTGTCTCAGAAACATGACATGTCACATACTGTAGTCAGTATAATATTATAATAATAAAACAGCTACTGCAAATAAGGAGTTTTCTGAATTATGACAGGCCTGTAAAAAAAAAAAACTGAAAGGGGCAATAAATGCAAACGAGACTCTCGCATTTGAATGTGATGTAACAGCTTCTGCAAATGTTGACTTAGATAAAAACACAACTAATCATTCATCACAAAGTTTATAAATAAACCAAAACAAAAAGTGGTAATGGCTTTTTTTAACTCTCATGTTCAAATGAATGGGAACTTAAACCAAACCAGAATTAGACTGTTAAAATAATATGAATAGGTACTAATAATGTTAATAAATGTGACTTTTTTCGTCCAGACAAAAGCTTAACATTTGAATCAGTCAGCTTAGACTGAGAGAAATTGTATAATGGTACAATTAATATCAAATATGACATGGGTATGATTAATAGCTGCAGTCCTACTTGTTTACACTGCTGCAAAATTTGTTCTAGAGCTGTTAATAACAATTATTTGCATGATCAATTGATTGTTTTGTACAAATGTAAATATTCACTTCACAATGAAAGAAGACTTAATAAATGCAGCTTATCTTCTCATTTGAGAGGTTGACCTCTGCAGAAGTTTGACAGTTCATAGTTACACCTTTTATCTGATTGATTGATTAATTGATTAACATCTTATTTTACACTCTCCTGATTCCAGGCTGCAGTTTGTTAAAACGATATCAACTGAATGTTCAAAGTTAGATAGGACAGAACAACATATTTCTGACAGGCAGACCGACAGGCTGCCTAAATGTCCCCCCACCACCACACACACGGGTCCTCTGAGGACACCAGTGGATTCCTATGGGGACATCAACACCTGCGGCCAAATACCAAAGGTGTCTAGCAAGTCAACAACACTTTAAGAGTCGTAATTTTGAGGCAAACGAGTGAGCTCCGCTGTCGGATACGACTTTGTGTGGATGTTAGAGCCGGGAGCTAATAAGTCGGCTTCAGTCGGTCTGACAGGTGACAGAGCTCCAGCTGCCCCGGTTTCCTCTCCGTTTGTTGACATAAATCAAACGCTCCTGTGCTGGACTGTGAAGTAAATATATATATTTTAAAAATGCTTACCCGTGACTCTGACCAACACTTTGCCCATCGCACCGGCCCATCCCGAACCAGGGTCGTAGTAAGAGTTAAAAATGGCGTCGATAATAAAGATACAGGGAACTCGCAGAGCCACATCCAGCACCGCTAAGGCCTGCTGGCCGATCCGGGCTTGGGTGGACGCCATGCGGCTACAGTCCTGGGTAGCCCCGGCGGCGGCGGCTACCCATGTAACATTAAAAATAAAAAATAAAGTCCGAGTCCCTCACACGGCCTCCTGCTGTCTGTCTGGCTGTCTGTCGTCTTCGGTTTCGCTTTGCTTGACGTTTACTTCACAGCTGGGGAGCAGCCGCAGCCGCCGTCCGCCATGTCCGCCGAGCTCAACCAACCTCCTGTTGCTTCTTCTTATTCTTCTTTTCCTTCTTCTGCCGCCGCTGCTGCCGTTTTAGCGTCAAGTTGTCGCCGTCGCCGCCTCCCAGGGCTTCACTTCGCGGTCCTCCTCCGTCCTCCGCAGTGCTGTGACACCGAAATGTCAAGTTATCGGACGGAGAAACCGGCCATTTGCTGTGTTGCGCTTCCGTTGCTGCCTTCGGAGGGACCGCAGAAGTTGCTAGGTTCTTCCGACGTAGCGTGACGTCACTTCCAGCGTCAGAGGGTGTGGCCGATGACGTTGCAAGTTTCATTAAGAAAAAAAAAAAAGTACTGTAGGCTATCTGCGCAGTTGAACGTTCATCTTATCATATTTTCTTTTTTCTTGTTGTGTGTCTTTAAATGTTGTGATATTCTGTGTCAAAGCTGTCAAACTAATTTTAGTCCAGGGGCCACATAGAGCTCAAAAATCACTGTAAAATGTTTAAAATAGCTTTTCAAAAGACGACACAGAAGTTTTCCTCGCCAAAAATACATATTTACAGGTACAAAAAAAGGGGAAAATCCTCATAATTTCTACTGTCATCAAAAATGTGATTACCGTACTTTATTTTGTGGCTGTACCATCTGGAGACGCACCGTGATGTATTCACTCGCAGCCTCGGCTAATGTTTCTTTGCCCCTACTCAAGCAACTTGGTCCATATAGTTGTGACAAAAAATTATACGGTACGTCTTGTAAGCAAACTTCTTTTGGATATGAAAAAATCCATTTAATTTGTATAAACTAAACATAAATGTATCGAACAAAGAACTCAAAAAGCTGCCAGCCTGCGGTCAAAAAACAATATACTTCCTGTGCGCCACACCTAGAATAATTAGTGGGTACTTTAATGTCCTCCCATTATTCCCCACACAGCGCCACACAGGCACTCTGTGAGAATGGCTCCGCCACCATCCATTAATGACAAATTATTTTTCTGTGAAAAATTACATTTTTATTTATTTATTTCTGAAGGAGACAGAAAATGTATGTTATCACTTGTTGACTTTTCAAAAAAGCCAAAGGGAGACCTTTAAGCCCTGGATGCATCACTTGCATACATGTTCATTGAGGTGCTTTAATCAGTTTGAAAAACAAAATAAAGCCTCGGACAGTCAGTCTCATGAAGAATTATCAGCTGGAGCTGAAGAAGACTTTGATGGTGTTGTTGTAGATCGTGTTAGCCAGCTCCAGTGGGTCCTCTTCCCTCGCTGCAGCCATCACCTCTAGGACTTGTCTGCAAGAGACAAATAATGCATCAGTGCATTCATTTTACAAACCTGTCTGTCATTTCAGGCCACAGACTGAAAATAAAGATGGACGTAGGTCCTACCTTTAGTCTAATCAAAACTTAAATGGGTGAATTATATGAATATTCATCCCCATACTTTTATCATGAAGAGGAATGTTCATTGTAGAGACCAATGTTTATCATTCTAACATTGAAGTCTATGGGGATTGACTCACTATTAGAGAACGGCAGGTTTCACTCTGTGTTGGCTGTTTCCACTTATCTCATCTATTGTGGCTTCCAGCCTTGATTTGTTTTTACCTGTTTGTCTCCAACCAGCTGTCCCACGCTTTGACTTCACCTGCTGCTTGTCTCTACCTGCCTCTGTCTGCTGTTTTAAATTTTTTATCTTTGTCTCTGAGTCATGTCATACGAGTCCTCCCATTCATGAGCCGTGACAAAAATGTAAGCAATAGATAATGACATTTAGAGTCACATTCACGCAAAGAGCACAACAAATCTCGTACTTCACCCGGACAATACTCACATGATGTGACAAGGCTCATTCCTGTCTTTTAGACAATGCCCCACCTCCCACTTCTTCTTTGTGGGAAATGTAGTTTTTATATGTTTGGAGCCTGCGTGAGTGTTCTTCACACCACACCACGGAGCATCTGGGGAGGGAACAGGCAGGTATTACATTATAAATAAATCACATATATTCGTAATAACCTCATCAACAGCAGCTCTTTAAATTTATGTTTCTGTCAGTTTCAATGAAGAGGTGAAATTGCCTGTAATTATTCTGATTCTAGGAATATTTTGTTTTATGAAGTGAACAAGAAGGTCCTCTCTGTCAAACATTATATTGTATTACTCAATGATAGTAAAAATGTGATGAATAAAAGTGGAACTCACCTGTTTCTATCATGAGCCTCTCAGTGGGAATAGACTTCATCGCTTCAATATTGGCCTCGGTTTTCAAAGAACTGAAAAACAGAGAGAAGAAAAACAACCACAGTGTAAATTGCTTTATTATAATACGTGGCTTTTAAACATGAGTGATCCCGAGTTGGCAGCATGAAATACAACTCTTATCATGTGAAGAGATTATCATCTGAGTAGATTATGGGAGGAATGTATTACTGTAGGCTGCTGTGTGTACATGTTCTGCACTGATTCACAAGCTTCAAGCCAATCCAGCTCAGATCTGATGTGGGTTTGAGGTCGAATGTGGTTCAGGTCATGTCAAGTGTTCAGGTTGAGGGCATCGAAAACAACATCTACATCACATTTCAGATCCTCTCACCATCCATTTATTCCAATGTAGAGGTCGAGGTCGATGATGGCAGCGGCGTCCTCTGCTGTCCCATCAAACGAGTGGACCTGGGGGACGGACAGAGAGCCAATCAGCTGGATCCTCATTTGATTTTAAATCTGCATCTGTTAACACTGGTGAGAGGTATTCAACAAAATCTTAGAAATCCCAAATCTTAGGTTCAAAATATTTGAAAAAATCTAACTATATTAAAGGAGAATTGCGGTCATTTTCTAAGTAACGCTACAGCTCTAGGTCCCCGAGTGCGACCATAGGAAAAAAAGGCAGGCAAGAAAAGTATGTGCAGACCGGACCTAGCTCTCCTCCTGCTAGCTGCGCTACACTGCAGTTAAACAGCTAAGTAATGGGGGCCAAATTATTTTGGATGGAAAAAAAGTAGTTGTGGTGCTTTTTTCCCCATCCAATGTCATTTTTTCCCCCTAAATCCATGTTTTCCTCACATTTTTGTCTTTGTTGATATGGAAACAGTCTTGAGCTCGACAGCTGACTAGTAAAGTCTACCCTGGAAGCTAAAACACCCGTTAACACTGCTCTCTCATATTAACGGAGTTATGCACACTCAGTGTTGTGTGGTAAGGAACTGGTGGATGGACTCCAGTGAGAGGACACGTTCTGCTTACATGGACAACTGCTATGCTATTTTGTAGACAAATGTCAGCATATATACACAGACAGTTTTTTGGTGTATAATGTGCACAACTTAAGGCATCTGTCAGATGACTGTAAACATTTCAAGTGTTCACCCAATGAAATATCTGCATTTGCCTTTGAAAACCATCTCCAAATCCTGAAGAAACTGGTGCGAAATGCCAAAAATCCTACAAGTCAAGTGGCAAAAAGACTTTTTGAGTATGAGACAGCAGAAAGCCACAAACAGACGGGTCGTGAAAGTGGAAACGTTGTTGTAGCAAACAAAAGGAATGGATGTTTCCTCTTAAACAATAATGTGTTGTGTGGTAAGGAATTGGTGGATGTTGAAAAGCATTTGTAGTGATATTTTGAGCATTATATAGAGGCCAAAGTCACGGTTAGAAGAACTGCCCCCATTACTTTGCTGTTTAACTGCAGTGTAGCGCAGCTAGCAGGAGGAGAGCTAGGTCCGGTCTGCACATATTTTTCTCTGATTTTTTTCCTATGGTTGCACTCCTTTAAGTAAGGTGTGATTCCCATTTTTACAAAACGATAAAAGTTCACACTTTCTACCAAAATGTGGCCTCTGAAAAAGAGAATACAGATGTTCTCACCACTCCTCCGACACATCTGTCTCGGTTTCTCTTCATGATGTCTGTCAAAACAAAAGAGAAAAAAAAAGTAAAATACTTTTGCCTAAAAAATGAATAAATAAATGAATAAAAAACTCTCAGGTGAACCAGGCCAGGTGCATGAAAATGAACAAACCGATGAACTCCTGATGGGAGTTTCTGCAGTGGAGGAACATGGGCAGCTTGGTCTCTTCTGCCAGGTCGAACTGCTTCTCAAAGTATCTGCAACAGAGTGTGGACATGAGAGGCATTTCTGGATTATTCCACTCAGCGCCTACAAATATTTAAAGGTGCCATGTTGTAAAAAAAAAAAAAAAAAAAAGGAAAAAAAAGTGAGATGTTGATTATAGATCATGAGGTCTGAGTTCTACACACTTCTTGTGTGAAAGTATCAAAACTTTTTTTTATGTGTATATGAACTCACTTGAGCTGAGTATCTTTGGGGCAAAACTCCAACCTGTCAAAATCTGGAACAAGGAGAAAAAAAACACATGACATGTCAGAATATCAACACATGAAGATATTTGCTGCATATATATCTCGGCACAAATGCGTCAATATTACGCACCCAGTCCACACTCTCCGATGGCCACCACCTTCCCTGTGTGTGCCGCTGCCAGCTCCCTCAGCCCAGAGAAATACTGGGACTCTCCTTTCTGCTCAAACTCACTGCAGCGGGTCGGATGGCAGCCGACGGTGCAGTAGAACTCATCTGTAAAAGAAAAGAAAAAGAAAAAGGAGGAAAATATGTTAAATAAACCTACCATAGAAAAAGTAATTTTACATTTTGTTCCATATGTGTGTCACTGGTATCAGTACCTCTTGTCTCGGCTAATTTAAGAGCCTCCTTGCTGTCGTCAAGGCTTCCTCCTGTGATCATAAACTGGGGGGGAAAAAAAGCAACAATTACATTTCAGAAAAGTTGCAGTTTAAGACACTTGAATGGCCACGTCGATATCTGACCCTTCGCTTACCTTCTCGACTCCAGTTTTGAGAGCTCTGTCAATTATCGGATCGAAGTCGTCTGTCAGAAAAACACAGACAAACGTCACATCAACAGCTCATAGAGGGAAAACATCGGTGGAGGAGTTAATAAACTCAAACTCACCGTCGTGTTTCTGCTTCCCTCTGTAGAGTCCCCTGAACATGGGGTCTGTCAGGTTCACACCGATATCTGCAGAGCAAGAGGTTGGAAATATACTGATACTGTCTGCAACATGTCACCAAATATCTATGATATGATACACACAGCTCATGTAGTACTGGTAGTAATAACAGGCTCTTGTCTTGCAGTTACCATGTTATTGATACAGTGGTATAAAATGGTATGACAACCTATTATGTAGCTGATAACAACATACAAACAATGCTTATATTTCTTCACCTTGTATCACTGTGCTTATAATGTTTTAGATTTTTCATGCCATTACTTTATATTGGCTTTGATATAAACACAGGGTGGCGCTGAATAACCTGCTATAAACCAGAAACACACCATCATGCCACCACCACATCTCCCTGCACAGCTGCAAACCTGTGGGAGTTGCTCTGTTGATATTTTCAGCAGGGCTAACTAACTCGTTAGCTGCGATGCTAACTGAACATGAAGCAGCCTGGTCTGTTTTTAACAACCACCAACAACAGGAGCTGACCCTCGGCCTCAACTGCCTCCTTGTTCTGTGTTTTCCAGCCGTAAAATACAAAGTGTCTTACCAATGAATTTGTGCTGTGCCATGGCTGTGACAGCACTGCTTCTAAAAAGAGCTACACATGCAGCTCTCACCGGTCCCATAATGCTGCACTACCGTAATTACTGCAGCTGAGGGAACTCACATTATTGAAACAGCTACTCATTTGGTTTCACTCATTTTCCAATAGATAAAATTCAAGTCTGGATTATTTAGTGGCCAGACTAAGACCACCACACTCCAAAATCTCAAAATCTAATTTCAAGGCTTTATATATTATTTTAGTTTAATAACAAATTGTGTTTCTGTTTGTCAAGTGACACAGACTCGGAAAAACTATAGGAAACCGCCATCATACAAAAAACTTTAAAATTCATGATAATCATGAATGAATAAATTAATGAATGAAGTATGTTTATTTTGAATAATTATGCAAGTACATAACGTATAAATTAAACAAAGGACGTACCATAAAAACATGGCAGACAATATTCAAACAATTTGCAAACAAAATATGCAGAACAAATAAGTAAGTTGCATACTTGAAGTGAGTAGAAGTGAAACTTATTCGCTCCCAACCTTTCTCCATTAATGAATACATGATATAAATAATAAATAAACTAACTACTCGACTATTTTCTGTAATATTCAATTGATTGTTTGGTGTATAAAATGTTTTAGAAATAACAAAAATGAATAGGCCTATCATCATTATTTCCAAATTAGCCTGTTAAGATTTATTTTACTCCATAGCCTAATATAAAACTGGGAAAAACAGTATCCATTTTTTCCCCCTTAAATAATAAAACAGGAACAGAGGTGGGTGGGGTCAACATAAGGCCAACAACATTTTTTAAAAAGAAAAAATAGCTAATGTGTTTGCGCATTTTGTGGAGGTTTTACGGTAACAACGTCCAAACGCCACAAACTCCCAGAATCCTCCGCGCTGAGAGCAGAGAGGAAGGTGACAGCGGACGGTGAAAATGGCGTCTGCCTTTCTCACCCACCAGCAGAAAGTGCTGCGGCTTTACAAGAAATCATTGAGACATCTCGAGTCATGGTGTATTTTTAGGTAAGAGGACCTGTCTGCGTTTGTAGCCGATGATAAAAACTTTAAAATAAACTAAAACACGAGAGCGTCGCTGCTGCAGCGCCGTTAGCTCATGTGCTAACAGCTAACTGCTAGCCAGGTCACTCATTCCTAAAGTCAGCCTGTTCAGCTGCATAGTTTTTATTTTGCTTCTTCAATCTACCATGAAACCAAACACGAACACTGTCATTACTATGCTAAGTTCATATCAGGTCAGAATTAATATTATTTTTTGGCTAAAAGTGTGTTTTTATAGCAGATATTAACCGGGCGCCAGCTAGCGTCCA
This sequence comes from Trachurus japonicus, assembly GCF_045865225.1. NCBI lineage: Eukaryota > Metazoa > Chordata > Actinopteri > Carangiformes > Carangidae > Trachurus > Trachurus japonicus. Next base: position 9,104,341 of record NC_140917.1, on the reverse strand, counting down.
ACATATGAATAATCAAAATACAACAAATCTGAACCTGATTCTGACGTCATGGTTTAATCGATGTGAATGGATGAACCTGAAAACACAGATCAATACGGTTACACATTATATAACCTGGTCAAGATAATGCAGCTGTCCTGTTCTCACCATTGTTATCAGGTTTTATTATGTAAAAGTTTACAGAAGTTTGTGCCACTTGATTCAGTGTCAGTCATTCAATCAGCAATGTAAGTCACATTCAAGTTGAGATACCTCTAATCAATAATCAATAGTTATAAAATCAAGTAATAGTAAAGGGGCTAATAACGTGTTATATTTTAATGATAGAAATAAAATACAGCATAATGAAAGAAGGTCAGGCAGACCTTTACCGTCATCCTGGATATTTGAGTCTGATATTGATGTTTGAAAACTTGACTACTTGTTGTTTTTATGTTTGTGCATGAACATATTACAGGCATTGTAGTAGCAAATCGCAGCGTAATTATAATGTACTTATAAATGAACTCCATACATATAATTGAAGTAAAGAGGAAGAAAGAACTTTATGAAGTCGATCCGGTTCTTGTCAGGTAGATTACCTGTTTTTCATCTGTGTCTTCATGCAATCCCAGACCGACTCCATGGAGTTGAGATCAGGGTTCATCATGTCTCTGAAGATAGTTTGTTGTGACCCTGACGATGGGGTGCAATGGATAATTTAAGAAAGTGCCTGAAATTTCTGCACTGTGCTGTATTTGGCTGTTTCCTATACTTATTACCATGTACCTACCTATGTGTCTTGACAACAACAGACATCACACCTGGTGTGTGTGACTTGAGAAACATTAAATGTTGCTGTTTTTTTTCACAGAGACAAGTACAGGTTCTACGCCTGCATGATGCGGGCTCGCTTCGATGACAACAAGAATGAGAAGGACATGGTGAAGGCCACCATGATGCTGAAGGCAGGAGAGGAGGAGTTCTGGTCCAACCAGCACCCCCAGCCCTACATCTTCCCCGACTCTCCTGGAGGAACTTCCTACGAGAGATACGAGTGCTACAAGGTGAGGCAGAGTGCAATAGTGCATGTTGTTTTTATAACGGAAACAGATTTATTTTAGTTTCTGACTTGCATGACTATAAAATAAAGGTTATATACCTGCAGAGATTTTGCAGCAGTTGGTGACACTACAGAATGAGTTGAATTTATTGGACGATTATGGAGACTAAGGTTTTTAAAGGCAAATGCAAAGTTGCAGGCTGTGTGTTCTTATCCCTTTTCTTTTAATTGCAATTATGTTGTGATGTTTTAATCACGTTATCCATGATGCAGACAGTAGAGACAGGCTTTTGATGTACAGTATTGTCGTTACTGCCCTCTGCTGGAAATATTAGTGGAGTGCATTGTGCTGAATCCACATCTAATCCAAACCTCAGCTGCTATGTTCAGATATTAAAACTTAAGACAGAAGATACAAGAGTTTACTTCATATTTGTATTTTTGTTCTTCTATTTTCCTTAAAACATGTAGTAGTTTTTAACAGGTGATTAAATTCATTAGGAACAATTAAATCATTTGAAATCAAAATTATGATGTGGAAATGTTGACAGTCCTAACGTTACATTGCCCCGGGCCTCTGTCTTGTTCCTGTAGGTCCCAGAGTGGGTGCTGGAGCACTGGCACCCCTCGGAGAAGGCCATGTACCCCGACTACTTCTCCAAGAGGGAGCAGTGGAAGAAACTGAGGATGCAGAGCTGGGACAAAGAGGTGGGCTGGGCTGCATGGAACAATAAAACACACACCGCCATGTTTTTATACGCTTCTGTGCTAATGATTCCAAAACAATGAAGTGCATTGAATTAAAAATGATAGTAATGGCTAGAATAAACAGTTTGAGTTTATAAAATGTGAATCCAAGTCACTAAAATTATCACAACTTAGAAATACGGCAAGTTATTTGTGGTCGCTTTCTTTTCTTAGAATAGATGAACTCATCCAAGGCACAAACAGTACAGACAGTATTTGTCTGAAAGGTGCCGGTGCAGCTGGTTGAAGCAACAGGCTGAGATGCTTCCTATCACTGCTATCGGCTATCCACCAGGAGGCACCAGAGTTTATCTATCACACTGAAACCTGACACAGTATTCAGTATTCAGAGAGCATTATGTGTTGTTAATGAATGGGACTGGTTGATTTGTAGGATACACAGTCTTAAAAATGTTACAATCACAGACCTTTCTTAACTTTATTTAAAAAAAAACATATATTTAAAACAATTTTCTTAAGCATGGGTTGAAAGAAGCATCTCAACCATCACTGAAGTTCATTATTAGACAAGTTTGATGCCATAAAGTTTGTACTTTAAAGTAAAAAAGTATTAAAACAGAGATGCATTCGAAACACAATGACAGTAAAACTAGTTTTGACATGATGACGGATGTTCTCCTCTCCCGTCTGGTTCCAGGTGGCCCAGCTGCAGGCCGAGACTCCCGCCGATGGCCCCAAGACCGAAGCCCTCCCTCCTGCCCGCAAGGAGGGCGAGCTCCCCCCTCTGTGGTGGCAGTTCGTCACCCGCCCCAGGGAGCGACCCATGTAAACACCTCCCTCCTCCTCCCACTGGGGGACGGTCACCCCTGTGGGGAAACTGTCCCGACCACATAACAACAACAACAGCAGCACGAAGACCATCTGACCTCCCAGTGATTCACCATCGGTGTGTTGACAGTCGTCTGCGAGCGGACTCACCTGCGCAGGTGCAACAGATGAGAAAACAACCTGCCTGAATTCAAAGTGATTTTCCCAGTAGTCTGTTTTTTGCAGGTTGGTGACTTTGAGAAACGTTGTAGATGCATCACCTTACAACTGTAACTGTTCCAATAAATGTATAATTATAATTACGAATGTGTACGTGCGTGTTGTGATGATGCTTTTTCTCTCTCGGCAAAGTCAGGTTTAACTGCAGCTAATTCTGGTGAAATTATTACAGCATGATGACTCAAATGAAAATCTAGACATGTACCGAGGCAAAGGAGTCTTGCCTTAGTTTGGACTGAACATCTGCCACACCTGTACTGTACATGTCTCCAACATTTACATGCAGTCAAGGTTAAGTGTTTGAAACCACTCATAACACATAGGTAGGCACAGTATGTCCTGGTACAAAGTGATGATATTATACATTGACCATCACGTAACCTTCTTTCCTGTTTGAAATCCTTTGAGGAGCGACTTGCGATGCTGTCCATCGGTAAAAAAATAACTTTAAAAATCCCATACAGCGTTTCTAGAGCTTAGAGTTCATGCTCATATTATAGATAGATAAATAGATGCGTATATAGTCCGGTAACCGGTAATAGAGGGCCACAAATCAAAATTTGCTTAGGGCCCCAGTGAGGATTGGGCTGGCGTTGGTTAAATTGATGTCAAACACAGCATCACTATGGCGACAGACGTGGCCTGAAGTTGCGTGGCCGTAGCATCATGGTGACCGCCTTCAGAGAGTAGAAGTCCGACTCCCTCCAGGAGAACCAGATGATGCCGTCCGGCCCGAGCAGGTTCTGAGCCTTCAGAGAGTAACGCCCCCCCTGGTGGGAAAACATACGCTTAAGTTTAAGTTTAAGTTTGTTTCGGACATGTTAAAAGAAATAAAAAATAATACAGAAATGGACAGACATAACAAATAAAAACTTTGCAAAGACAACATATGAACAAAAAAAAAAAAAAATTGAAAATAAAGGTAATTTGATTTTTTTGTTCGTTTGTTTTTTCATATCCAAAAAGGAGTGGGAAGAAGTAAAACTTATTTACTCCCACCCCTTATTCATAAATTATCTATCAAGTTATCTAGTCATTATTACTTGAAATTATCTATCAAGTTATCTAGTCATTATAGTCTATACAGTAAATTCATTTATGAGTTATTTAAAGCAGAAGTAAGTGATATATTTGTGTTAATATAAGTCTTAAATAGTTATATCTTCCGACAGCAATCACTTACATAGAGTGTTTGGACCGAAACACGGGTCTCTCAGTCCCTCTGCTCTGCTCTGAGCCGAGGAGAAAACATTTATCGTATCCTACAGTTTTTATCCAATGAGGAGAGAGAACGGCATGCAGGGCTGTGTGTGCAGCCAAGGAACGCCGTGAATGTGGCGACGTAGGGACGAGGACTGTTATGGTGCGTTCAAGGAAACTCATATTTTTCCGACCGTGAAGTGGTACCAGTTCGATCTAGTACGAGTTCACGGGTCGGAAGTTACGAGTGGCCGTTATAGTGACTTTCACCGGTAAAACAGGTCGGAAAAACACGAGTGGGTTGCCTGAAACGCTACAAAGTCGTAAGTTGTGACTTGAAGCTGTAATTTACGATTTCAAAAGCCTGCCTGGAACGCAGCATTAGCGAAAACGACCGGACCACTTACTTCTGCTTTAACTGGATTTATTCTAATATATTATTATATTTATATACATATAGATTTATTCTAACATATGATTACTAATCCTTATCTCTCTATATAGTCATATACATATAAAAACATATACAAACACATTCAGAGTTATTAACAATTAAGTATTACTATGCTCAATGTCAACACATCACAATAGTTTAGGTCTGTTTCCCCTGGTTTAGTAAAAGCAGCTATGAAGTTGGGCTTAAAGATCCCACACAGTATAAAGGTAGATTTCCATGTGTTATTTGATTATAACTCATGTCCAGGTTCTATAACAATACTCTGAAAGTATCAAAGTGCTCAGTCTTTTACTCAGAAACTGAGCCTTACAACAAGCTGTCAGCTCCTGTAACTTTGTGATGTGATGTCACACTGAAGCAGCCTGTACACTCACAGCTGTACAGGATGTAGCAAGCCAACTTATAGAAATACCAACTCTATTTTAGTATATTTATGTATGCCAGCTGGACACTCACTACTGATTGATTGGAGCTAAATAAAACACAATAACCCCCTGATTAATATTGGAATGGCTTGTTAAACTCATTATTAGTCTGTTCCATCATGACCTAAATACTATAGTCTTATGTTACAGAGTCCTAATGTACCTTGTAGTAGACGCCATTGAGGTTGGCGTAGAAACATTGGTGAAACCACCAGCCGGAGTGGCTGATCTCTGCACAGATGTTGCCGGTGTCGGGCGTGCTGAAACCTTGCTTGTCGTGGTACCAGCCGAACGAGTCCTCGACCGTTCCACTGAACCCAGAAACATGGAGACGGTACTGGTTCTCCTCGTTATCTATCCTGAGGAGGAGGAAAGAAAAGTATGTTCATAAACAGTGATCCCTCACTGAACAGTGTGGCTTTAGTTACAGTTGCTATTGCATCTTAACTTTATAAGAAGATGCACACGGTGGTTACTTCTGAAACCATTGATGTTGATGAAACTGCTATCAGATATCAATAGAGCTTTTACCTCTGCCAGGGCATGGAGGTACATTTGTGTCTTTATTATTCAACAGGGAAAAAAAGGTGATTTAAACAAAAAAGATATTTTCAATCATAATAAACTTCACTTCAATCAAAAAAAACAACCTTTTCATTAAAAAAAGTGTTTGAATGCAAAAAATTGCGTTTGAACCCTTTTTTTTTCTCTGATTGAAAAAAGTGAGTTATTATTTGATTGAAAATATCAACTTTTTTTTGATTGAATAATAAAGACACAAATATCCTACCCATAATATGGCCCAAATACAAAAAAGATTACTTTAATCCAAAACACATATTTTCAATCAAATAATAACTCACCTCAATCAAAAAAAACCTTTTCAATCAAAGAAAAAAGAGACACATAAAAGTGCTTGGATGCAATTTTTTGCGTCTCAAATATTTTTTGCATTCAAACCCTTTTTTTCTTTGATTGAAATGTTTTTTTTTTTTTATTGAAGCAAAGTTTGTTTTGATTGAAAATATCTTTTTTGACTTAAGTGATTTTTTGGGGGGATTGAATAACAAAGACACAAATGTACCTCCACGCCAGGGTACCTACTTGAAGCTGTGGTACAGTGCGTGTTTGTGGGAGTGGCTCCAGTCCTGAAGGTCGATACGGAGGCTGTTATAACCCTGGTTGGACAGCAGATGGAGGTATTGGTTGCCCAGCCAGTGTTCTCCTCGTGGCTCGCCGAAACCATCGCGGTACTCTGACCAGGCACGATTAAAGCTCACTGTACCGTCGCGACGCCGCTGAAACACGGTCCAGCCGCCACCTGGTGCAAACACACATGTATCGGTACCTGTCGAGCCTGTATGAACATGTATATATACACCTGCTGGTATTTGAACCATAAATAACGTATGTATATCGTTTGCCTCACCCTCGGTCTCCATGTCGCAGTAGACACGCAGGGTGGCGCCCGGCGACAGGACTACAGTGTAAACGCCAGAACGACGGACACCGTTGTGATACAGAGATGCACAGTCTGAAGGACAGAAAGACAGGTATCGTCTATCTGAGGGAGGGAAGCAAAGACAGAGATAGGACACAGGATCATGAAATACTCAGACTGTCAACCAATGAAACTGGTTGCAGCCTGAGTTAATGTGTGAGTGTTGAGATTACAACAGAACTAAAAACAGCATTTGTATTAGCCAGTCTATTTCTTCAAACTCTGTTCCACTATTTTGTGGTGTCCCCCAGGGCACTAGTCATGGTCCCCTTTTATTTGTCTTTTATATGATTCTTTTGGGGCAAAACGTGCACAGATATACTGCTGACTTGCATTTCTATGCAGATGATAAACACCTCTATGTCCCAACATAACCCTGACGTGTCACCTTTTAAGTTTTTCACTGATGAGAGATGAAGAACTGAATGTCCAATTATATTATATTTTTGGACCACAACAATTGTAATGTTAACTACCTTTAGCTGAGAGTCTGGGAGCCTTATTTAATGATGTGAAAAAAAAGCCCCTTTTTCCCAACTCTTTGATAGATACATGACAAAACTTGTACAATCCTGCTTTGTCCGGCTGCGATATACAACAGACCAGAGAAGCGACCACATCATATCAATTCTTGCTGTCCATCACTGGTTACCTGTGAGATTTAGAATAGGTTTAACATTTTTACTGCATGTTCAATCTTACATCCCTGATTCACTAAATCCCTCAGTTTGTTTATCTCTTGAGTAGAGTACAAAACAATTAGCCTATCCTTAAGGTATAGGGTTAGGGTTAGCCTATACCCCAGCAAGGGGTGTCAGGCGTAAGTAAGTAAGTAAGTAAGTAAGTAAGGTATGATTAATTGTAGAATTGTACAAGAGCACTGAGATATAAAAAATGACACAAATACACACATAATCCAAAACAACAATGAAGAGTTTGTGACATGCAAATCCAGGAAAATAACTCAAACTCTCTAAAATACCCAATCTTACTAATATTAAAACAATTACAGTAGATAATGAGATTTTGGGTTGTTTTTCTTAGAATTTTGGGAAATAAAATAAATGCTAAGTGCTTAAATTGTGTTAAACATGTTCTGTAAGGTTTCGTGAGCATGATGCAACATACAACTCACCGCTGTGTTTGTTGCATGTGTACCTGGTGGCAGTGTGTCTCGCATGCCGAGCGGCCGCGCAGTTCTCGTGGCTTTGACCCTGCAGCCCCTTCTGTGGCTCATGCGCTGCACGGTGGCTGACAGGTTGCGGAGCTGCGCCTGCAGTTCGTACAGCAGCGCCGCATGCACGTGGAGCAGCGTGTCGGCCTTGGCATGACGCTGCTCCAGAGAATGCAACCGCTGCTCTAAGGTCGAGTTTGAGTGTGAATTCACAGTTTCTTCACCCTGTGGGGAGGAGAACAGGTCACCGTTTGGTTAGACTAGTATATCATGGGCGCATGACGTCTGTCCGACTACCCATTTCTCCGACCATACATTTCTTTATTTTTGCGTCCATTAGTCCAACCTCCCATTTCTCCAACTTAAGTAGCCCTAACCCTTAACCTTACCCTAAACCTAACCTTAACACTGTAGAATGGGCAGTCGGAGAAATGAGCCGTCTGACTTTTGGGCAGTCGGACTGATTTATGCTCCCCGTGTATCATTTGGTACTGGAGTATTTTATCTTAATTTAGCTTCTCTCTCATTTAAGTGGTCAAATAATCTGAGTTTACAAGATCAAAATTGATACTTTCTAAATATCGGATATGTGGGGAAGGGAAAGCTCTAAATTTGTTTTGACAAGGACTAGCTAGGAGACAATAGTGCCCAGAAAAATGCTCACTGGGTCAGACAAACTCATGAGGATGCAGGACCCTGCAGGGCAACAAGCCTGCAGATAATCCTGTTAGCATTCAGGGTTAAGGAGGGTTTATGTGGTGTCAAGACAGAGAGATAAAGACAGACAGAGGGATAAACAGAGGCTGAGATAAACGGAGGGACAGGGGGTGTTGTGGTTTACCTACCTGAATACTATAGGACCATTGTGGTAATATATAAGTGTTGAAAGTCTTTCCCTACATACAAACAGCCAGTCTACCTGTATCTCCAGGGTCTTGACTCGATGTTGATGGTTCCTCATCTCCTCCTGCAGCTGTGACATTGTCTCGCCCAGCTCCTCCAGCTGCTCTTTTCTGTTTCGGTTCTCATGCAGCCAATCAGAGATGTCGTCTGTGCAACGAAACATATCCGGGCAGCGTTTCTGCGATGTTCCCACTTGTGGCAGCATTGCAGTCAGCCGACACTGCCCATTGGACATCAGGTGGCTGCTGTACTCGCCGCACTGTGCCGATGAGGTACCTATAGTCTGGTTGGAGGTCCGGTTGGTGCTAGCATCAACGCTAGGATGGCCTCCACGCACCGCTGGTGGGGTGTCAGGGAAAAGATCAGAGTGTGTTTCCAGGAAAGAGGCGGGAGGATGCCAGTCAGCATCCCCATAGTTGTCAGGGTTGGTATCCAGTGTATCCCAGTTTGTTTCAATATTCATGTCTGGTACATCCCTGCTTGTTTGGGTGTTCACGTCCTGGACATCTGCACTTGTTTCTCTGAAGGCATTGGGATGTACATCTTCATCATAGCCAACATCTTGGTGTTCATCAGAGGCCACAAAGTCAGCAACAAATGGCTGGAAACACCAGCCGGTCAATAAGACAAAGGTGACTAAAACAGATCGCCACTTCATCCCAACGGTTTGATAACTCGTCCTCCCTGGTTGCTGTCGGCTTTTATCCATCACAAGTTCAAGTAGAAACCAGTAGAATCAGTTCCAAGTACCCGATCAATGTCAGGGTCCAATGTCATACCGGCAAGATGAGGTCCAGACCTCCTCCAACGTTTGGTTTGAGTTCTTGGCTTCACTGCAGGATGTGGAAGACCTGCTGATGAACAGAAATGAATAAATTTTGTGGCTGTGTTTTGTTCTGTGTAGGTTCAATGCTGTGCCGTACCTGCATCATACCTATTCCATGGGCCGTCCCACTAAAATACCTTGCACCATAACTTCACTAAACCTATATGGCATATCTATACATGAGCTATCTACACACCCAATAAAATGCAGTACTACAGACCAGCTGTTTAAGTCTTTACTCTCTTCATTGGGACAAATTGGTTTCACAAATTCTCATCATAGAGAAAACCAAAAGCATTTTCCTTGACTTGTTTGAGATGTGACTAAAGCAGTTGGGGAAAAAAAGTCTTAAGCTCTAAATACAAAGAAATTGTGACCAAAGTAACATATCACCAGAGTTGGTATTAATCCTGCTGTGCCATCAACTGTCAAAAACATGTTCATGGTCCATAGGTTCTCCTATAGCACTTAACTTCTCCTTCAAGTCCTCAAATGCACTTTCTCACAAAGTCCCTTCCCTCGACAAGGACATGATGATAAACCCACGTCGTTCACAACAGACAGGAAACAGAAACAGAATAACTGCTGGCTCTCAGTGTCTATCTTCAGTCAGATAGGCTACTCTGAATTCAGCAGAAACAAATCAAGCTAAAAAAAATAAAATAATAATAAGACCATGATGATTAGGACTGGAATATAATACCCAGAATACCTAGAAGGCAATGGGCAAATAAGATGAAATATTCAAAACTTCTGCTAAGGGCCTTTGGTCAGCAGCATGTATTTAATATTTAACACATAAAAAACTTGCAGTATATGTGAACGACTTTCCTACCTGTGACCCAGCGTGTCCCAGCATCCCAACGCTGAATTCACTGTAGTGGAAAAGCATCAGGATAGCCAGCAGACTGTTTGCGTGTGTGTATGTGTGTGTCTGTGTGTTTGTGTCCAACACCGGGTATGACATCTTTCCTGATAATCCTTTAAGGGGATTGGCAGCCATTGTTCTCTGAGGTAATACATAAAGGGATTAAAATAATGTGACTACAAGTTACAGTAACAAATTAAAGAGACAGAATGAATCCAACTGGAGTTACTAAAGGAAACCATCCGCTGAAGCACTGATCTGTCGGATTTCAAACTAAAAGCCTGTAACCTTGCGGATGAACCCAACCTAACCCTAACCCTAACCCTAATTTATCCCATTCAGACTGTCGAAGGTTCGCATTAGGTTCAGATGAACTCAAATGAATTTCACTTAGATGCAAGAGCATCTCAGATCTTTTTCTGGTTCATAAGATGTTAAAAAGTTATCAATGGTTTTGGAGGTCATCTAGTAATTAATCAATACTAAAAAGAAACAGGGATTGAAGTAATCAATTTCATGGTAATCTACAGTAGCCTATCAGTCTTTGATTATATGGTAATGTATATATGGACATATAAGTACATACATTAAACGCTTGTATGTATAAAAATTAGATTTGAAACCACTTACAATTTGCAATTTCATCTACTGGCATATACAAATAGGCTATGTATTTAATATGTTTGTGTATCTTGTAGATTTTATTACATAAATAATATAAATAATAAAATAATAATAATAAAAAAATACTGTATATGCATCCTGAAGCCTATCAGTGTATGTATACAGTATGTATAATATGCAGTGGATTTCAAAAGTCAGAAACCACTTTCCTAGTGAAGAGAGACATGTGAAAAACTGATAAGAAAAACACCAATAAGCACAGAGAAATGTCATTGCTGCAGACTCAACTAGCTAATCAAATAATCAATCAGTGAGCTTTAGACCTGGCTGCAGCTTCATATTGACCGTACAAATGCAATGCTGGCGTCAAACTGAACACCTCATAAAGCAGATTTTCCTAAATGTCAAACAGTTCCTTTAAGATGAGGGTAAACTGGCTTTGGAGATAAAGGTCATCCTCAGCGGTCCGGTAAAGAAGCCCAATCCCCTCCAGATCTATCACTGGTCACACTGAGGGCACAAGACAATGGAGAGACGAGCAGCAGCAGGTGAGAGTGGGTGTAACTGTAGACTCTGGCCGACAGGTTTGAATCCCCGTGACAACATGTCGCTCCGGTGTTAATCTTCCTGATGCATCAGCTGACATTTAACACTCCCAACGCACCGGTCTGCGGCTGGCCAGCTGTGTGAAAGTAAGTTCCCTAACTTCTCTCTCAGTCTTTCCATTCTCATTTATTACACAACCATTGCAACACTGCTAAGGTTGTAGAACTAAATACAATACAATTATTCAGTTATTAAATTTCATCCTCAGGGGACAAAGACATCCAGACCAACTGCAGTCAGTCTGAATGTCGTGGAGACAATTTACCCAAAAACCATTAATGTCAACGTCATGGTAGCACTACAAGGTCTCAATACATCCTCAGGGGAACATCAGTGTCAATCTATCCAATAGCAGTTGGAGGTATGAAGGTCTTTATTAAAAATACACCTTTTATCTGAATGACTAATTTCCCTGACAGGTCTGCCAAGTTCAGGAGGTTCTCGTTTGGTGATGTGGAAGATGAGGATGGTGAGGATGAGGGTGTATGAATGTGTGTGCTGGGTGTGGAACAGGTGGATTTCATTGATTCTCTTAATTCCACGGGTGTTTACAAGCATGAATGGGCGACAGGGAGATTTCAGGTAATGACGTAATTTTCCGTGTGCGTGTGTCCTTGGCTGTCAGCGTATAAAACTGGCCGGTCAGTTGGAGGGACCAAAGTGGAGGAGAACAGCAGAACTCAACTTAATTCAGCGGCCAAACAACAAGAAAACACAAGAGGGAGCGACAGGACAGTGTGGTGAGTGTTTTCATTATCTGTTCATTATGAATAATTTTAGTTCTTAAAACCAAATTTTCTTCATTTTATTTCCTAAAGAAACATCTACAGCCTCAAAAATACTTAATATAGCCTATTGGTAATATCAAAAATGCTCAATTAGAACAAAACAATCTGAAGAAAATAAATAAGGCAGGTATCAAAACAAGACAAGATTCAACATTGTGCAAAACATTATTTAATCTCAGGCATAAAATACATGAAACATGACTCTGGGCAGGTCAGTAAAAGTTTCACAGCTATATTTTATAGGAAATCAGTACTGAACATAAAGATACTTAAATGCAGGATGTTTCTCGATAAAGTGCCAAATATTCTTGTTGTTGAATTTGATTATTTTTGTTATCATTAGTAATGTTTGTAGTATTGGTTACTTATTTTGGGCTTTGATAATATAAACTAGAACCAAATAAACTCAGGAATTTATAGGAACAAACAAAAAAAAAAAACTTTTATTTTTTTCTGCAGGAGAATGTGTCCTGTGTGGTTATTGGTGGCTGTGATGGTTGTGGGCGTGACCAGGGGAAATGTCAATCAGTGCTTGGAGCATCCGAGTTGTCAGGGGGTCGACGACGAGAGCAGCATGATGGTAAAACACATCACACACACGCACAAAGAGTCAAGTTGCAGTTAACATGTATGTTTGGACTTATATGATGATAATGGCTTTTTGGTTGCCAGATGCTAACTAGCAAATTAGTTTAGTTTAATGAGTTTATTTGTATCAGGGACAATGTACAAAATAACATTAGTCTCGAGATGAGAGAAGATGCCTTACCGTCTTTAGCTTACTAGCTACTTTCCATCCGTAGTCCCTGGGCAGATGAGTGTGGACATTGTACGGTGGCCCTTAGAGCTCAATCCACTGCAATTTAAAGGGATAGTTCAACATTTTGGCAAATTGGCCCATTGCCATAATCCCTATAGTTTTAGGAGTAGGTTCGTTACCTTTAGTTGTCAGTGCAAGCTATTTTTAGAACAATGGAGTCGAGCCGCAAGCTGCTCAGAGCTACGGAGGCTAATGGGATTTCTTGGTTTCCTTCATCAAACTCATCAAATACACAATCCAACAACTCCAAAACGCTCTGGTGGACAAGTTGTGACCTGCACATTCACTACGCTATGAGATAATAACAGAACGTTACCAGACAGAGATGTTTTCTAGGTAAATTCATGCAAAAACGCTGATGCGCGTTCCTTTCAAGGGCAGTTTTTAGGCATCAGTCTCTGCATTTACCTGGAGTTGTTGGATCATGTATTTGATGAGTTTGATGAGGGAAACCAAGAAATTCCATTAGCCTCACGGCTCTGTTCCGCCGTTCTAAAAAAATCTTGAACCGACAAATAAAGGTAACGAACCTTCTTCTAAAACTATAAGGATTATGGTAATGGCCCAATTTCACAAAATGTTGAACTATCCTATTAAGAAAACACATTCAAACAGAGCAGTTGGTACTACTGTGTTGATTATCCAAGTGACAGCTGCAGTATTTTGAGCTCTCAAGGCCACCGTCACACTGAGCCGAAAATTGATGGAAAAACTCCACAGGGCTTTGTGGTCCATTACAAATAAACAAATATCCATAATTGGTGGTGGAAAACAAACTCAACATTTTACTGATGCATTCAATGTCAGCATATTTGCATTTCATACCAATTAACACATTTTCTGTCCTCCTCCTGCAGGAGTGTATCCAGATCTGTCGGCCTGACCTCACCACTGAGGTACCGGTCATCCCGAGCGATGGTCTTCTCCAGCCCCTCTCTCCGTCAGACCCAGAGTCTTTATCCTCCCTTTCTCTTCTAACTTCCTCCTCCCCTCAGGTCAAACGCTCTTATTCCATGGAGCATTTCCGCTGGGGAAAACCTGTCGGGCGAAAGCGCCGCCCAACCAAGCTTTACACCTCCAATGGGATGGAGGAGGAGTCAGCCGAGGATTTGCCCGAAGAGATGAGTCGGCGGGAGGCAGAAGACAAGCAGCAGGAGAAAAAAGACAGCACATACAAGATGAAGCACTTCCGCTGGAGCGGCCCGCCAGGCAGCAAACGTAACAACGGCTTCATGAAGAGCAGGGACGAAAGCAGACCGCTGCTCGCACTCTTCAAAAACGGCGTTGTCCGAGATGGACAGGAGCAGAAGACGGAGCAGTGAGGAGGAAGAGGAGAGAAGAGCTAGATAGAAGATGAGCAGGCAGAGAAAGTTACAAAGCACACCTTCCTCTGATTGGCCGACAAGTCCTTCAAGCTTCAAATGTGTTGTTTGTCTTTACATATCCCCCCTCCCCCCAGTCGACAGACAACCCCGCCCCCTAAAAATGATCTTGATGTACCATTAATTTATGTTTTCCATTTACATTCTGACATTAGTATGTTTACAAAGAGGGACAACGATTCACAGCTACAACTAAAGATTAGTTTCATTATTGCTGAGCTTGTCAAATGTCTTGTTTTGTCCAATCGACGCGCCAAAACCCATAGATGTCCACAGTACAAACGGACAGTTAATATGGGCACTTTTTCTTGAAACATTCATTTTGGTCATTAATCAAATTACCAGAAGTTTTTTTTTCCTGTTTGACTCATCTGTTAATTGATTAATTGTTACAGCAAGCAGATGATCTGATATTTGAGTCTTGAACTCTTTGTTAATAACAATAATGACCAGACTGATTCTTTTAACTCTGGTTGTTGCTTGTTTGGTCATAAATGTTCTAAAGAAACACTTCAGATTTGAAGCTGACTTTTCAGGGACTGTAACTGAGCGCTGTGAGTGCCTAGATATGATAATGGAAATGTAATAAACGTAACAATAAAAAATGTTTTATCACGCCTTGGTTGATACATGAGTACTTTTGTATTTCAGCAGCAGAAAAACAGACTGTTCGCAAACTGTACTTCATTATTCCTTTTAAAAATATATTTGATGTTTTAAATAGATGTTCAGTATAAACATTAAGTATAATTTTGAGGCAGCAGGGCAAATGTTTGCTGACAAAAAAATATTGTCAAAATTAATTTGTGATTTGTGTAGGAACGCCATGTGGCCACAAGAGGGCGGCACTGATTTACAACCCCACTCACTAACGCATGGGAAAGTTACAAGAATATTGATTGATGAAGCTCTACTGGTGACCTTAGTGACTCAACCAAACGCATTCAAGACATAAAAGCAGGTATTCACAATTTTAACTTGTTTACTGATTAAGGAATTGAGCGGACCAGCATGATGAAAATAATTTAAAAAACAAGTAAAACGCAATGATTTCACTTGGTTTATAGACTATATGCATTTATTAAGCTGTTGTAATACAAAAATATAAAAGAAAATGTTCAATGTTCTTCATTTCAAACCGCTTTTCAGTTTTTCACTTCCCTCCCTTAGCACAGTAACCATAGCAATGGACAGGCATCGCTGCTGAACCATGGCAACAGACGGGTTTCACTACTAAAGATAAGTTCAAAGTTCCTCTCATGTGTTCAAGTTTCATCTCGATCTTTATAGAAATAGACATGAACAAACAAATGAGATTTCTTAAGAAATATAACAATAATAATATTATATTACGTATCTAAATTTAAAGACTGCGATGGAATCTGTTCACTTTGTCCATTCAAAACAAACTTTATTAACTACTCATTTACACTCATCAAATGAATCGTTAATTGGTCCATTGATAATCAGCATGATGAGATTGATCCCAGTCCCTGTTGGAGTCAGTCAGAGCATTTCCAGAGAAGACATTGCAAGAAGACATAATGGTATTTTTCTCAATGCAAAAATATAGCAAATCACATCACTGACAAATTTCTAAAGTGAGAACAGTTATTTTCCCACTTTGTCTGTGATGTGCTGAAGAATCCCTGAAGTTTCTTTAAATCACAAATGTCAGCTAAAAATGATCAAATGATTGATCCATTGATATCAGCATGATCAGATTGATCCCAGTCCCTGTTGGAGTCAGTCAGAGCATTTCCATAGAGAGCCACTTTGCATCAGCAGCACCATGCTCCAGTGCTCTGGGAGAGTTTATAGTCCTGAGAGTTGAAGACTGGATGACTGACAGCTGTCCTTCATGACAACACAAGACACAGAAATCCTCCTCATCAAAAACATGACTTTGGTCTCTGTCCTCATCTGGACTCTCCTCTGCTGCTGCTTCACAGGTAAAGTCCAGAGAATCCAACTTCTCTATCAACATCTGTCCCTCTGAAATGAAGCCCACAAAACCATGACTCTGTTTTATCTTTCTGTCTCTGTGTCCTCAGAGTCCAGAGGTCAGGTCACACTGACTCAGCCTGGAGCAGTGAGATCTGCTGTAGGAGGCTCAGTCACCATCAGATGTAGAGTCAGTCCAGCTGTCTCTAGCACGAGCCATTTCCACTGGTACCAACAGAGAGATGGAGAAACACCTAAACTCCTCATCAAATACACTTCCACTCGAGAATCAGGGATTCCAGGTCGTTTTACAGGCAGTGGATCAAACTCTGACTTCACTCTGAGCATCAGTGGAGTCCAGGCTGAAGATGCAGCAGTTTACTACTGTCAGAGTTATCACTATATCAACAGTAAGAGTGTGTTCACACAGTGAAAAAGCGTCGTACAAAAACCTCCCTCAGTCA